>NC_084734.1:79381510-79544010 GCF_033978785.1 Entelurus aequoreus | reverse complement strand
ATTTTTTTTTTGTCAACCCCCTTCCAAAGATTATGGTTGCCCATAAAACTGTTTCAAGATGTGAAATAAATGTATGCTTATGATTAAAATTCTGCGTTCTGGTAAATATTCTGGATACTAAATATCCTCTGTAATGACTTCACAAGGAAGGAAAAAGCTCCAAGCGTCAACCTAAGTTGCGTCATTTCCTTTATTTGCTTTTCCTTCAAGCTTTTCCACCTATTTCTTTCCTGCTCAGAGTAAATGTGAAGTTTTCTTGCAACGTGACTCCTCCTCCTCTTCCTCCTCCTCGCTGAGCTTTATAAGACAGACGGCCGGTGTCAGCCGAGAGAACCGCCTTCAACCCAAGCAGCCTGCTCTTTATTTCTTCTCCACAATTGTGCCTCCATGACCTCAGGAGTGACTGCGGGTGAGTCCAGCATCTACGGTATATGAGTCATTAGTTTCCAAGTAGTGCACTGATGACCATCAGACGACCATTTAAGAAACAGCAGCTACCAGTACAAGTGCTTTTAGAGCGGCTATTAGTGTTGTAACGATACCAATATTTTGGTACCTGTACCGGTACCGGTACTACAATTATTCCGATACTTTTCGGTACTTTTCTAAATAAAGGGGACCACAAAAAAATTGCATTATTGGCTTTATTTTAACAAAAAATCTTAGGGTACATTAAACATGTTTCTTATTACAGTTAAGTCCTTAAATCAATCAATCAATCAATCAATCAATCAATGTTTATTTATATAAATCACAAGTGTCTCAAAGGGCTGCACAAGCCACAACGACATCCTCGGTTCAGATCCCACATAAAATAGTGAACATACTAGACAACTTGTCTTTTAGTAGTAAGTAAACAAACAAAGGCTCCTAATTTAGCTGCTGACATATGCAGTAACGTATTGTGTCATTTATCATTCCATTATTTTGTCAACATTACTAGGGACAAGTGGTAGAAAATGAATTATTAATCTACTTGTTCATTTACTGTTAATATCTGCTCACTTTCTCTTTTAACATGTTCTATCTACACTTCTGTTAAAATGTAATAATCACTTATTCTTCTGTTGTTTGATACTTTACATTAGTTTTGGATCATACATCAAATTTAGGCATCAATCTGATACCATGTCGTTACAGGATCATACATTGGTCATATTCAAAGTCCTCATGTGTCCAGGGTTTATAAACATAATATAAAGTTTTTTTAAACAAAAGATGTTACAATGCCAAAAAATAGCGACGTAATCATAGTAGTATCGACTAGATACGTGCCCCTACTTGATATCATTACAGTGGCTTCTACCATGAATTGATTAACGTGGACCCCGACTTAAACAAGTTGAAAAACTTATTCGGGTGTTACCATTTAGTGGTCAATTGTACGGAATATGTACTGTACTGTGCAATCTACTAATAAAAGTTTCAATCAATCAATCAATGGATGTCAGGTGTAGATCCACCAATTGCGTTTGTTTACATTTTGACGCCGGTGAGCTACGGTGTGTAGTGAAGCATGTTTAGCTATTCCTCGTCCTGCAGGGATGATACTTGTAAGAAACTTACTTTATTTGTCGCCATGGAGACCAGGATTAGTGATTTAGAAGTAGCTAAAACACTGCTGACGGCGGATGGATGTTAGCCGCTAGCTAGCTAGCCATGTCTTAAAGCACCTCTTCCTGAGGGTGTTTCAGTGTTATAGCTTCACCTTTATCGTTAGTTTTTAAGCCAAAATGCGTCCGTGCTCCCTTTTCTGTCTACGCACTGTGTCTGCTTGTAAGTACTCCGTGATTGTGCGCTGCCGAACATGCTCGTCTGCTCGTAAACCAGCAATGACTCGACGTGACTTTGACGCGGGTACGCTTCAGAAAGGGTACAGTACCGAAAATGCTTCATTAGTATCGCGGTGCCATACTAATACCGGTATACCGTACAACCATAGCGGCTATAAATTAAAACCTGTTTTTTAAAAACAAAAAGAAAACGTAATTCCTCCCCTGTCACATTATATTTAAACGCTGCTGCACCTCGTAATTTTTCATATCCAGATATTCCCATTCTATGCCTGATAGCCACAGTTCTTCAACAAGTGCTGGGTCTTTTCCTAATATTTACTCATACAATGCACTTATCCTGGTCTCAAAGGCCGCCACGGCGTTTTATAGATATTGCAAAAAAAAATTAAAAATAACTTTTTACTGCAGGCCGAAGCTTAGAGTTCAGATTTACTTAATTGTACTGATTTCGTCACAATCACACTTTGCAGTTTGGTCGTTTTTACACCGCTAAGAGGTTCTATTTCTTATTTGCTGTTTATTCTTAATCCTCTAAATTTCTAAAATGTTATTTCAGGACATCGGTTTAGCACAGTAATAATAATAATAATAATAATGAATGAATCATTAGTAACGCACTTTACATTTGTTAAAATCTCAAAGTGCTACAAAATATTAAAAAAAGTAAAAAATAAATAAAAAAATTGAATATATACCGTATTTTTCGGACTATAAGTCGCAGTTTTTTTCAGTTTGGCCGGGGGTGCGACTTATACTCAGGAGCGACTTATGTGTGAAATTATTAACACATTACTGTAAAATATCAAATAATATTATTTAGCTCATTCACGTAAGAGACTAAACGTATAAGATTTCATGGGATTTAGCGATCAGGAGTGACAGATTGTTTGGTAAACGTATAGCATGTTCTATATGTTATAGTTATTTGAATGACTCTTACCATAATATGTTACGTTAACATACCAGGCACGTTCTCAGTTGGTTATTTATGCCTCATATAACGTACACTTATTCAACCTGTTGTTCACTATTCTTTATTTAATTTAAATTGCCTTTCAAATGTCTATTCTTGGTGTTGGCTTTTATCAAATACATTTCCCCAAAAAATGCGACTAATACTCCAGTGCGACTTATATATGTTTTTTTCCTTCTTTATTATGCATTTTCGACCGGTGCGATTTATACTCCGGAGCGATTTATACTCGGAAAAATACAGGTAATAGAAAATTAACAGTGACTCTCAAACTATGGCTCCATCTAGTGCAAGCGTAGGGAACCTACGGCTCTCGAGCCATATGTGGCTCTTTTGATGACTGCATCTTGCTCTCAGGTAAATCTTAGCTGACATTGCTTAACCTGATAAGTAATGAATAATTCCGCTTGTAATCACAGTCTTAAAAATAACGTTCAAAATATAAAAAACCTTCTCATGCATTTTAATCCACCCATCCGTTTTCTAACGCACCTGTTCAAGAAGTCGCATTAATGGTAAAAAGTATTTTATCTATTATTGGCTAGCTTCAGAATAACAGTGTTACTAGAAATAATAAGAGACTTATTATACTCTAAAAATGTTGGTCTTACTTAAAAATGCGCGCATTTAGTTGTGTTCAGTGTTAAAAAATATTATATGGCTCTCACGGAAATACATTTTTAAAATATTTGGCTTTCATGGCTCTCTCAGTTAAAAAGGTTCCCGACCCCTGATCTAGTAGTTGGCCAAAGAATCACTTGATTATAGTACAGTATTTTATTTCCTAAATCTCATCATCATCATCGGCGGTCACTTGAACGAGTATGACGATCCTCCTGGTAGGGGTGTATCCCTTTATGGAGGATGCCTGTGCGTGACTTTGTTTTACGTGGGGAGACTGGTGCACAGACCGTCACCACACGATCCTTGACAGATCCGGGTCAGGATCCAGTGGCATGGAGTCCAAGACGACTGGGGACCCTTTTCTGCTGCAGCCTTCATCCGCCATCGCAGCCGTTGTGGTAGTTATTAAATCTACCGTCTTCCGCCTGCTCCGCCGTTGAGGTCTTCACCGTATCCCTGGCTAGGGGGCAGTCAGGTACTAGGCCTTTGCCTAGGGCCACCTGGGGTAACAGTAGTAAAGGGGTTAACCTCCTAGTGCCCCAAGACCCCATAGAGGAGCTTCCACTGCCGGATGCACTTTAACGTCATGCCCAGGACACCTATATCTATTCCTATATCTAAACACAGTGTTACTGTTCAAAATATTACATATACTGTATATCTATTTTTATATTGCTCTTTTTTATCTTTGGTATGAACATTATTATGTAAACTCAAAGTTATTATTACTTTTTTTGGTTTTTGGTTGTTGCTATTTTTGTATTACAACATTTTATTAGTTGATCATGTTGTACTGCATTGTAATCTTTGGTTTTGTGATTGTGTGATGTTTTTTGCCTGGACCCCAGGAAGAATAGTCTCCACTGCGGTGTAGACTAATGGGGATCCTTGAGAAACTAAACTAAACTAAACTTGTTTTGGGCTCTGGGAATCATTAATAAGCCGGAGTTCTTAGAACGCAGATTTCTTGCCAAGACATATGGTAATCAGCAAGATAGGATGGAGCTAGACCGTTCAGTATTTTATACGTAAGTAATAAAACCTTAAAGTCGCATCTTGAGTGCACAGGAAGCCAGTGCAGGTGAGCCAGTATAGGCGTAATATGATCAAACTTGCTTGTTCTTGTCAAAAGTCTTCATTTCATTTTTCTGAAATGAACGTTTTAGACCCACTTGTTTAGTATATTTACTATATTAAATGTGGTCTTTTTAAGACCAACCCACGCTGTGAGACCTGGGGCCGTACTTATCAAGCTTCTTAGAATTACTCCTAAGAAGTCTGCTAAGAGTTGACTTAAGAGTAAATAAATTCTTCGCTGAAAGCTGCACTTAAAAGTTAGTTATCAAGCGTCTTACTCACACTTTCAGCAAAGTGTAGGACTGAATCTTAAGTGTCACACGCAGAGCTGAATTACGACATTACTATGTGCCGTAAACGGAATTTTAGGTGACGTCATTTCTGTGTCCATAGAAATGACCAATCACGGAAGGGAATCCGTTGTCTAAGAATAAAGAAATATCTTGGAAATATTTAAGTGGACAATGGGAGTGTATATTTTGACAATAAATTACAAAATAATACAAAACAAACTAGTCCCCGCCGGCACTCACGCTACCGCTCCCTCTCTTCTCTCGCCCACACACTCACTGACGTCACTCACCTCACGGCCACACACATACGCTACTGTCATAACATTTTCTTTCCAATTCATTAATTAGGCAACTAATTTGAAACTGGTGTGGGTGGCTCTATATATACTAGCCCACTGCAGCCACATGCAGAAATCAACAAGGAATCGAAAAGTATTAAATCTGTGACAAAAATAATATCCGCTCTGTCTAAACGATACCGTTTGATCAGCTGCTCGTCATCAAAAAAAACCAAAACATTGTTCTGTTCCCTGAACGTTCGCGCACGTCTCTCTCGCCTCAGTGCCATCCCCTGCTGGCAACTCCTAACCACTTAAGACACCTCTGAAGGTCTCTTAAATATCGTGGAGAGTAGGAGTGATTCTTAGACTTAAGAACGTTGATAAAAAGCTTTTATTCTTAAGTTTGAGAGTAGGACTAAATTTCGCAAATTCTCAGGACTTAAGTGTAAAATGGCACTCTAAGAAGCTTGATAAGTACGGCCCCTGACCTTCTGTTTGCCAAAGATTGAAGTAACCTCACGTGTGGTCATGTGATTGCTCTTAAACTGCCGTCACATTTTCCGAGCAGAAATGGAAATGGAGCTGCACGACTTGCTGCAAGAGTTCCAGGATGTGGTGGAGGAACTGCAGGCCCCCCCCAAAAAAAGCCTGCATGCGTACCAGCACGTGCTGACGGGGGCCAAGAGTCGCATTGTGCTGGGAGATGACAGCGGGGTCGAAGACTCGGATTACAGTAAGCTATATTTCTAATGAAGACACAGATGACGTTTATTAGTAGTATGTGGCTCCTCCACGCGTTGAATTTCCTAATTTGCATTAAATTACACGTACAAGAGGACAACATCCTTATATGTATCTTGAATAAAAGTGACATTTCAAAGCACTTTTGACCTCTGATGTTTCGCAAGAGAGGCTGCGCCTTACAAAAATCCAAAGCCTGAGATTCGCTGGAAACATTTGCATTCGTTTTTTTGCCTGCAGCTTCAGAGTTTGAGTTGAGTTGTTGATCATTTGCATGTCCTTTTACACTTCCCGGCCAAATATGAGGTCATATCAGCATAACCTAATGAGATGCAATACTGTGCTGTATGAAAAATATGACCTAATTATAGATAGTAATGGCACAGAAAACCCCCGTCAGCCCTGCAGTAAAATGCAATATAATTAAATCGAATGAAATTAAATCAAATAAAATGAAAAAAAAAAAAAGATTGTAGACATAACATAGTAAAGTATGCTTATTTAATAATTTACCACTACACCTCAATTTCTGAATGTTGAATCAGAAGGAGCTCTTTATTTATTTTCTTTACTGCACACACCTACATGTAAACAACTACAATTAAATTAGTCATCAATTGAATAATTTGCCCTGGCTATCATCACCAAATGCTCTGCTTTTTCCTACTTCTTTTCAGACAAGTTAGAATGTGATATTGACAACTTGTTCAACTATCATTCTGTCATTATTTTCTTTTATTACTCGTTTGTTGTTGTTTTTTTTCCTTTTTTTCTTTTGTCCAAAATAAATATATACAATACAAAAATACAAAAGCCAAAATATATATATATATATATATATATATATATATATATATATATATATATATATATATATATATATATATATATATATATATATATATATATATATATATATATATATATATATATATACACTACCGTTCAAAAGTTTGGGGTCACCCAAACAATTTTGTGGAATAGCCTTCATTTCTAAGAACAAGAATAGACTGTCGAGTTTCAGATGAAAGTTCTCTTTTTCTGGCCATTTTGAGCGTTTAATTGACCCCACAAATGTGATGCTCCAGAAACTCAATCTGCTCAAAGAAAGGTCAGTTTTGTAGCTTCTGTAACGAGCTAAACTGTTTTCAGATGTTTGAACATGATTGCACAAGGGTTTTCTAATCATCAATTAGCCTTCTGAGCCAATGAGCAAACACATTGTGCAATTAGAACACTGGAGTGATAGTTGCTGGAAATGGGCCTCCATACACCTATGTAGATATTGCACCAAAAACCAGACATTTGCAGCTAGAATAGTCATTTACCACATTAGCAATGTATAGAGTGTATTTCTTTAAAGTTAAGACTAGTTTAAAGTTATCTTCATTGAAAAGTACAGTGCTTTTCCTTCAAAAATAAGGACATTTCAATGTGACCCCAAACTTTTGAACGGTAGTGTATATACAGTGGGGCAAAAAAGTATTTAGTCAGCCACCCATTGATTGTCAATGGGTGGCTGACTAAATACTTTTTTGCCCCACTATATATATATATATATATATATATATATATATATATATATATATATATATATATATATATATATATATATATATATATATATATATATATATATATATATATATATATATATATATATATATATATATATATATATATATATATATATATATATATATATATATATATATATATATACTAGTTCAAAAGTTTGGGGTCACATTGAAATGTCCTTATTTTTGAATGAAGATAACTTTAAACTAGTCTTAACTTTAAAGAAATACACTCTATACATTGCTAATGTGGTAAATGACTATTCTAGCTGCAAATGTCTGCTTTTTGGTGCAATATCTACATAGGTGTATAGAGGCCCATTTCCAGCAACTATCCCTCCAGTGTTCTAATGGTACAATGTGTTTGCTCATTGGCTCAGAAGGCTAATTGATGATTAGAAAACCCTTGTGCAATCATGTTCACACATCTGAAAACAGCTTAGCTCGTTACAGAAGCTACAAAACTGACCTTCCTTTGAACAGATTGACTTTCTGGAGCATCACATTTGTGGGGTCAATTAAACACTCAAAATGGCCAGAAAAAGAGAACTTTCATCTGAAACTCGACAGTCTATTCTTGTTCTTAGAAATGAAGGCTATTCCACAAAATTGTTTGGGTGACCCCAAACTTTTGAACGGTAGTGTATATACACATAATACATGTATGTATTTATGTATGTGTTAAAAAAATACATGACATTTTTAGTGTTTTAATGTCATTTGTTTTGGTTGTCATCAGATTGTGCAGGTGTGTCTAAAACGTGTCTGCTGTCTGTTGACTTCTAATTATTCTTCCCCCCAGGCAGTGAAGCATCTTTGGGAAACAGTTTGAATGCCAGTGAGGAGGAGCTCCACACAGCAGGCCTAACGCTGCGACCAAAAGGTACTGTGGCGCATACCTTCATGTAGATGCAGTCGCAGTCGCCCTTCTCTCTGTGATCGTTATCACGTTTGGCTCCCATCGGCCGTCTCAGCTGCTCTACACAACAAGCGGCGTTGGCTTTTGTTTTGAACACAACAATACGTCTCCTTCCGTGTTGGCGCGTGCACGTGTGTGTCTCCCGCGGGGCCTTTTGTGTGGTTCATTTTGCTCCGGTGCAAATGCAGATGTATTTGCTGCCACGTATGCACTTTTACATGTCAATAGAAACAAGCCAAATGGGTGATCAGGAAGGACCACTGACTGTGAACAAACTTCATCCCTGTGGGAGACTGCATGCTGTCAAGTTTGTGGGTGAACTTTAGCTCAGTTTGTTAAAAAAAACAAAAAAAACAAAGAAAGATGATTTTCCTTGTCTAATATAGTTCATCTAATATTCTGTAACTTCTCAGGAGCAGATCCAAAGGAAATACCACAGAAATGAGCCGCATTTCTCCGCAAAATCTTTCCATTGTGAATGGTTTTTTTTTTTTTTCTAATTCCTTTTCTCTCTGTCCTCTTTTTGCAGCCAAGCTGGGAGACACAAGGGAGCTGGAGAGCTTTATTGATGTGTTGGACCGGGAACTTGCTGGTGCGTAGTTAAGGAAATTAGAACTTCTATCAATCTTTTTTTTCCTTTACTGACACACTTCCGCCACATTGCTTCCGCTTGTACTTCACTGAGCACATCCTGTGTATCGACACCATTTTCCGGCCTTTTGGTGATAACAGTACAGTGGAACCTCGAGAGTCAAAGTTCTATGACATTGGTTGACTTTGAAGGGGAACTGCACTTTTTTATTTATTTTATCTATCATTCCCAATCCTCATGTAAGACAAAAACACAAGTTTTTTTTTTTTTTAATGCACTTTCTAACTAGTAACTAAATGCGAGGAAAGTCAGCTTAAAATGGAGCGTATGCGAGTCGCTTCAGTCTGCCGATAAAACGCTTAAAAAAACCATCCAAACACTTCCATCTACATTTTATATACACACTGTAAGTATTAGGGGTGTGGGAAAAAATCGATTCGAATTCGAATCGCGATTCTCACGTTGTGCGATTCAGAATCGATTCTCATTTTTAAAAAATCTATTTTTTAAATGTATTTATTTATATATTTTTTCCTATTTATTTATTTATTTATTTTAATTTTTTATTTTAATTAATCAATCCAACAAAACAATACACAGCAACACCATAACAATGCAATCCAATTCCAAAACCAAACCCGACCCAGCAACACTCAGAACTGCAATAAACAGAGCAATTGAGAGGAGACACAAACACGACACAGAACAAACCAAAAGCAGTGAAACAAAAATGAATATTATCAACAACAGTATCAATATTAGTTACAATTTCAACATAGCAGTGATTAAAAATCCCTCATTGACATTATCATTAGACATTTATATATATAAAAAAACAAAAACAATAGTGTCACAGTGGCTTACACTTGCATCGCATCTCATAAGCTTGACAACACACTGTGTCCAATATTTTCACAAAGATAAAATAAGTCAGATTTTTGGTTCATTTAATAGTTAAAACAAATGTACATTATTGCAATCAGTTGGTAAAACATTGTCCTTTACAATTATAAAAGCTTTTTACAAAAATTTACTACTCTGCTTGCATGTCAGCAGACTGGAGTAGATCCCGCTGAAATCCTATGTATTGAATGAATAGAGAATCCTTTTGAATCGGGAAAATATCGATTTTGAATCGAATCGTGACCCCAAGAATCGATATTGAATCGAATCGTGGGACACCCAAATATTCGAAGCCCTAGTAATTATATGTAATGTAATAACCAGCACATGTAATATTCAAGTATTGTGATCATTTTAAGCATACAGAGGCGTATTAATTTCAAAAACGCATCACAATGTTCGCTTTTTTACTTCAACGACAACACTGACTACAACTCATGCAGACTTTAGGAGAGACAACAAACTCAATAAAACATTCCCTGCACAAACATACATACATACTGTACATACACATGCATATATACATACGTACATACACTAATGCATACAATCAGGTTTTATCTAACATATAATAACGTTGTTCGCCCCGCCCCCACCTGATGGAAACTGGGTAGAAACACCACACACAGCTAAAGTTTAACCTCTTTTTACCATAACAATCTATAAGGTTAATATAATCTGCTCCTCTTTCTACCCCCCCCCCCCCTTATCCGCTTTCTTTTGTATTCAGTTATTCATTACATTTATGTATTGTTGCATTTGAAGCGACTTTAATGTTAAAAAAATATGTAATTATTATCATCATTATTATTATTCATCATCAATAGTGTTATTTCTACTGATATTTTTATTGCTCCATTTGTAGTGCAATAATGTCATTGTAATTTCTTTGTTTATATCATCTACTTCGTTATCTAGTTCTCTGTTATAATTTTTGGTATCGTATTTGTATGTATCGTATTTGCAGATGTTCTGCTGTTTTTTGTTGTTGTCGCTCTCTGACTGATCCCCCTCTTGTCCCTGCAATTCCCCCGTTAGTCTTCTTTTCCCCCCTCCTTTCTACCCCCTCTGCGTCAGCCCCGCTGCGCCAAACATTAAATGCACCCATTTAATAAAGTCAAATACAAATAAGGCAACAAGAGAAATACCCCACTCTTCTCTTTTGTAAAGCAATTCTGTACAGCAGATATGGGCATCTACATCAACTATATGATTTGCCTGTGTGGGTGGACAGGACATGTTTACAAAAAAAAAAAAGAGCAATGCAATAATTGCATGTATAGCTATACCACAAAGTAATATACTATAAATAATTCGTTTTTTGTTATTAGATTTTAGATCAAAAATGTTCCAAATAGTTTAATGTAAAATGTTCCTACCCACAACCAACTTTAATAATTTTGATGCATTTATTTTTCCCCCCAAATTTTAATTATATAGTACATATATAAATATAAATATACCTCTCTTTGTTTATAATGTATATTTTCTGCTGGATCTACTCTCTATTTTATACTGCAGCTGTTACATATACTGCAATATTGTACATGGTAATTGGGATTTGTTATATATTGTATATATTATATAAAAATATAATATAATAATATAGTATATCAGTATATATTATATACTGTATATATAATATGTAAATATTAGATATATGTTATATTTTATATTGCTACTGTGGTACATTTTTAGTCTACTTTATACCTGCATTACCCTTTCCACCCTTTGTAACTGAGCTACTGTGTTGAACATTTTCCCTTGTGGATCAATATAGTTTGTCTAAGTCTAAGTCTAAATCTAAGTCTATTCCATTTTTGTGTTTAATTTCATCTCTACAATGAGCCGCGGCCCAATAAAAAAATAATCACGAGACGCGAATGGCCTCCGAAACCGCACTTTATACATCCCTGCTTTAGGTGGTCAATAATCTGAAGTCTTACAAAAGTTGCATTTTCATTGCATTGTATTCAACTTTCTACTGTAATGTATGGTTGTACGGTATACCGGTATTAGTATAGTACCGCGATACTAATTAATCATCTTCGGTACTATACCGCCTCTAAAAAGTACACCTGACATCCACTGTAATGATACCAAGTACAGGAGCGTATCTAGTCGATACTACTATGATTACGTCAATATTTTTTGGCACCACAACTAGGGATGTCCGATAATATCGGACAGTCGATAATATTGGCCGATAAATGCTTTAAAATGTAATCTCTGAAATTATCGATATCGGTTTCAAAATTATCGATATCTGTTTCAAAAAGTAAAATGTATGACTTTTTAAAACGCCGCTGTGTACACGGACATAGGGGGAAATACAGAGCGCCAATAAACCTTAAAGGCACTGCCTTTGCGTGCCGGCCCAGTCACATAAGATCTACGGCTTTTCACACACACAAGTGAATGTAAGCATACTTGGTCAACAGCCATACAGGTCACACTGAGGGTGACCGTATAAACAACTTTAACACTGTTACAAATATGCGCCACACTGTGAACCCACACCAAACAAGAATGACAAACACATTTCGGGAGAACATCCGCACCGTAACACAACATAAACACAACAGAACAAATACCCAGAACCCCTTGCAGCACTAACTCTTCCGGGACGATACAATATACACCCCCCGCTATAATTTTTTTCCATAACTTGAGTTGATTTATTTTGGAAAACCTTGTTACATTGTTTAGTGCATCCAGCGGGGCATCACAACAAAATTAGGCATCATAATGTGTTAATTCCACGACTGTATATATCAGTATCGGTTGATAACGGAATCAGCAATTAAGAGTTGGACAATATCGGAATATCGGATATCGGCAAAAAAAACATTATCGGACATCTCTAATCACAACATCTTCTTTCGTTTTTTTAAAATGTTTTTTATGTTTATAAACTCAGGCAATATGTCCCTAGACACATGAGGACTTTGAATATGACCAATGTATGATCCTGTAACGACTTGGTATCGGATTGATACCCAAATTTGTGGTATCATCCAAAACTAATGTAAAGTATCAAACAACAGAAGAATAAATGATTATTACATTTTACAAACGTAACAGAAGTGTAGATATAACATGAATAAAAGAGAAAGTAAGCAGATATTAACAGTAAATGAACAAGTAGATTAATAATTCATTTTCTACCACTTGTTCTTAATAATTTTGACAAAATAATAGAATGAAAAATGACACAATATGTTACTGCATACGTCAGCAGCTAAATTAGGAGCCTTTTTTTGTTTACTTACTACTAAAAGACAAGATGTCTTGTATGTTCACTATTTTATACAAGGACAAACTTGCAATAAGAAACATATGTTTAATGTACCCTAAGATTAAAATAAAGCCAATAATGCAATTTTTTGTGTTCCCCTTTATTTAGAAAAGTACCGAAAAGTATCAAAATCATTTTGGTATCGGGACAACACTACTGTATAGTTGACTGTAGTGGTGCATCACATTGCTAAAACAGGGCACGCACACTATCATCACAAAGAAATGGAACATTACCAATCAATCCCAAAAATGTCCTTTTTACTTCAAAAGGCTCACGTCTTCGTCCTCTCACATTTGCATGTGATCTCATTTGCCCGTCGCCACAACTGCCTCCTGAGCTTTTGTATTTTCATCTCCTCTCTTGCAGAGATGTAAAAAGCCCCATCGAGGGGAGGGGGGGAAGAAAACAGGCCGGAGGAGAGGCGGCCGGACCGACTGCCGCCGAACAGACGGACGGATCTCCACCAAAGCACATTGGAGGGAGAGCTTCAGGCGTAAAGGTTCAGATCAGCCTCAAACGGGGCTTTTCATTTGTCTTAGAAAAGGCCCGAGACCCCCCTGATGATGATGCGGCGTCCTTGTCCACGAGAAAGAGGAGCCTGCAGCATCATCTTCAAGATGTGTGACATATTCCCAAATCTAGATAAAACCTCCATCTGTCTGAGAGAAGGATGCCTCCAGTGCTCAGAATCTGTTTATGCCTCATTTCAAATTCCCTTAAGTACTAAACCAGGAAATAGCATCAATTCCTTCGGCATGCTTTTTTTAAGGAGGCTTTGTGTAGTAGCACAACTATGCAGCACTTTACTTTAACTCCAAGTCCCTGCTGTGTAATATCAAAATGCCATTTATGTCTTCACTGTGCAGTTCTTGTTATTGTTCTTTTTTTTTTTCACCCTATCAAATGTCATGCAGGTGAATGCATGTGTTGTATAAATAAAGCTCCAGTTGATATGACTTGGCTTTTTCCTGCCCTTTAAGTTGATATAAAAACACATCGGATGCAGTTTCTAATATAGAGAGGGTGACATTTGCCGGACACTTGATTGTTTAACGCCAACACAAGTCTTTTATTTGAAATATATATACACTACCGTTCAAAAGTTTGGGGTCACCCAAACAATTTTGTGGAATAGCCTTCATTTCTAAGAACAAGAATAGACTGTCGAGTTTCAGATGAAAGTTCTCTTTTTCTGGCCATTTTGAGCGTTTAATTGACCCCACAAATGTGATGCTCCAGAAACTCAATCTGCTCAAAGAAAGGTCAGTTTTGTAGCTTCTGTAACGAGCTAAACTGTTTTCAGATGTGTGAACATGATTGCCCAAGGGGTTTCTAATCATCAATTAGCCTTCTGAGCCAATGAGCAAACACATTGTGCAATTAGAACACTGGAGTGATAGTTGGTGGAAATGGGCCTCTATACACCTATGTAGATATTGCACCAAAAACCAGACATTTGCAGCTAGAATAGTCATTTACCACATTAGCAGTGTATAGAGTGTATTTCTTTAAAGTTAAGACTAGTTTAAAGTTATCTTCATTGAAAAGTACAGTGCTTTTCCTTCAAAAATAAGGACATTTCAATGTGACCCCAAACTTTTGAACAGTAGTGTATATATATTTATATATATACTGTATACCGTATTTTCCGCACCATAAGCCGCACCTAAAAACCACAATTTTTCTCAAAAGCAGACAGTGCGGCTAATAACCCGGTGCGCCTTATATATGGATTAATATGAATATTTATTTTCATAAAGTTTAGGTCTCGCAACTACGGTAAACAGCCGCCATCTTTTTTCCCCGTAGAAGAGGAAGCGCTTCTTCTTCTACGGTAAGCAACCGCCAAGGTGAGCACCCGCCCCCGTAGAAGAAGAAGCGCGCGGATATTACGTTTCATTTCATTTGTGTGTTTCTGTAAAGACCACAAAAGGTCTCCTACTAAGAGACACGCGTACAAGGTTCCACTGACTTTTGATATTCCTGTGAACCGCACTGTGGATACAACGGGAACACGTACGGTGAATATTCGCACCACAGGGAATAATGAGAAGTCGTCCTTCGCTGTGGTTCTAGCTAGCCATGCTAACGGCCAGAAACTTCCACCCACGGTGATATTCAAAAGGAAGACCTTGGCAAAAGAGAACTTTCCAGCCGGCGTCATCATAAAAGCTAACTCGAAGGGATGGATGGATGAAGAAAAAATGAGCGAAGAGACTGCGTGACTTTTTTCACGCAGCTCCGTCCCTGTTGATCTACGACTGCATGCGCGTCCACTTCACAGATGGTGTCAAAAAACAAGTGAAGCACACCGAAGAAGAAGAATTCGAGGGATTTGTGGATGAGTAATAGCTTCAGAAAGTGAGCTTTAAATGTTTATTTTGTGTGTTGTGTGACACTGACGTATGAGCAACGTTGAGTTATTGATGTTGCTATTGCTCTGCACTATTTTGAGTGTTACTATTTTTGTGATTGCACATTTGCACATTACATTTTGGGAGTGAACAGAGTTGTTAGAACGCTGGTTTGTAATATATTATTAAAGTTTGACTGACCTATCTGACTGTTTTTTTTTACATTCCCTTTAGCGTAGCGTAGGTGCGGCTAATAACACGGGGCGGCTAATAGGTAAACACAGTTTTGAAATATGCCATTCATTGAAGGTGCGGCTTATAACACGGGGCGGCTTATGGTGCGGAAAATACGGTATGTGCTGACAAGAAAAGTCAAGAAAAGTGTGCCATTGTATAATAACTAAGTTGATGTCTGACTGAAGCACCCCCTCAGCCATTCTTCATTGTGTGCACTGTACCTTCGTTTCCTGTACGTCTGCTCTGATGGTGCTTTGAGTTTCGCTTCCGCCACCGCATCGGGGAAAGCCACAAATTTAGCTCAGAAACTGAGCTCAGACAGCTTGAAGGGGAAGTGCGTCAAAGGCTGCCGCCAAACAACGATGCTCATTTCAACTTTGTTTTGCAAGTCGGCGCCGGGGCCGCGACCCCCTGCCAGAACTCTCGCTATGCAGAGTGTTCTCCTAAGAAGTTTGTCGGGTTTTGTAAAAACGGCTCTGTAATTAGTGAAACAACAACATGCTGTTTGAAATGCAATTGAAAGTGCAGTGAGGTTCAGGGCAGGTGAGGCACTTTGGATAAAACAAATAAAAAAAAAATAAAAAAAATGCTTTCATCAATGTTAATACAAACTGCTCATTAAAGGCCTACTGAAAGCCACTACTAGCGACCACGCAGTCTGATAGTTTATATATCAATGATGAAATCTTAACAAGTGCAATTTTAAAATTCCCGCCACACTTCCGGTTGAAAATCTCCTTTGGATATGATTTATGCGCGTGACGTCATAAAATGCACGGAAGTGTTTGGGCCCTATTGGACACAATACACAAAGCTCTGTTTTCTTCGACAAAATTCCACAGTATTCTGGACATCTGTGTTGGTGAATCTTTTGCAATTTGTTTAATGAACAATGGAGGCTGCAAAGAAGAACGTTGTAGGTGGGATCGATCGGTGTCTTAGCGGCTAAGTACAATACCTACAGCAACACAACAAGGACTACTTACCCTGATAGAAGACGCCTAGCCGATGCTTGCCGCCAAACCCACGGATGAAGTCCTTCGTCGCGCCGTTGATCGCTGGAATGCAGGTGAGCACGGCTGTTGATGGGAAGATGAGGGCTGGCTGGCGTAGGTGGAGCGCTAATGTTTTATCATAGTTCTGTGAGTTCCGGCTGCTAAGTTGCTAAATTAGCCTTAGCGTCGTTAGCAACAGCATTGTTAAGCCTTACCAGGCTGAGAATTTTTAGCCGTGTAGTTACATGTACATGGTTTAATAGTATTTTTGCTCTTCTGTCTATCCTTCCAGTCAGGGGTTTATTTATTTTGTTTCTATCTTCATTTGAGAATGATGCTAGCACGTTAGCTCAGTAGCTAAGTGTGTCACCGATGTATTGTCTTGGAGATAAAAGTCACTTTAAATGTCCATTTCGCGTGCTCGACTCTCATTTTCAAGAGGATATCGTATCTGAGGTGGTTTAAAATACAAATCCGTGATCCACAATAGAAAAAGGAGAGAGTGTGGAATCCAATGAGCCAGCTTGTACCTAAGTTACGGTCAGAGCGAAAAAAGATACGTCCATCACTGCCTCTCGAGTCCTTCACCGTAACGTTCCTCATCTACGAATGTTTCATCCTCGCTCAAATTAATGGGGTAATCGTCACTTTCTCGGTCCGAATCTCTCTCGCTTCATTGTAAACAATGGGGAATTGTGAGGAATACTAGCTCCTGTGACGTCACGCTACTTCCGGTACAGGCAAGGCTTTTTTTTATCAGCGAGCAAAAATTGCGAACTTTATCGTCGATTTTCTCTACTAAATCCTTTCAGCAAAAATATGGCAATATCGCGAAATGATCAAGTATGACACATAGAATGGATCTGCTATTCCCGTTTAAATAAAAAAAAAAAATTTCAGTAGGCCTTTAAGAGGATAACAAGAAGGTGCTTTTGTAAACATGTCTATTAAAAAATAAAAAAAAAATCATAAATTTTTTTTTTATTAGTGCATGCACCTATCCTCTTCCAGGAAAAGCTCTGACGAATGCACTTTGATTTTAAAAGTCTAATTACCTTCCATTTGGTCTAAAATGTCAGTTTGACATTTGTGAGCTAGTGTTCTGCAGTGGCAGGTCGTGCGTTTCCCACCTAGGCCTTCAGTGACGTCCGACTTCAATAATTACCTCTCAAAATACCACCATTTATGTCCCCACATGACCATTGCTGTAGAAATACTATACAGGAACACATTTACGCACTTCAACAGTGTACAAAACGGGGGATTTTCTGGCGCCTTTAAAAATCAATAAACCCGCATCAGCAATTAAAACATATCTTATGTGGTTCTCAAAATTACAATTGCAAAAAACATATTAAATGTGAAAAAATAAAGAAATAAAATATTTGAACTCACAATTTTGGGCATTTCCCCATTTCATCGCCGGAACAGCTGAGCTAGCTTCCGGGGTTGGCCGATGTCGTCTCACAAATGTAGTTTCTCTTTAAATATCCTTCTTGAAAATGGCCTTGCAAATATACACTACCGTTCAAAAGTTTGGGGTCACCCAAACAATTTTGTGGAATAGCCTTAATTTCTAAGAACAAGAATAGACTGTCGAGTTTCAGATGAAAGTTCTCTATTTCTGGCCATTTTGAGCGTTTAATTGACCCCACAAATGTGATGCTCCAGAAACTCAATCCGCTCAAAGGAAGGTCAGTTTTGTAGCTTCTGTAACGAGCTAAACTGTTTTCAGATGTGTGAACATGATTGCACAAGGGTTTTCTAATCATCAATTAGCCTTCTGAGCCAATGAGCAAACACATTGTACCATTAGAACACTGGAGGGATAGTTGCTGGAAATGGGCCTCTATACACCTATGTAGATATTGCACCAAAAACCAGACATTTGCAGCTAGAATAGTCATTTACCACATTAGCAATGTATAGAGTGTATTTCTTTAAAGTTAAGACTAGTTTAAAGTTATCTTCATTGAAAAGTACAGTGCTTTTCCTTCAAAAATAAGGACATTTCAATGTGACCCCAAACTTTTGAACTTTTGTATATCTGCCACCTAATCAACGTTTTATTCCCCTTCTTTGTGGGTCAACACTTCCCGCTTCCTGCTAAGTTGCAACTTGTGGTTGGATACTCACTTTGGAATGACAAGTGAGTATCCGATCACAGTATCGTTAACATCAGGCTACCTAGATAGGCTTCTGTCAACAACTTGTGATCTGATGGGCTATCACAACTGTCTATCAACTGTATGTGTTCTCAAATTCATCTGCTAATGGACCCGGCTGTGGCTCTGCTGATCTGCATAGCACCAGTGAGTATCCAATCACAGGGCGTGTAAATGTCACGTTCAACGTGAGGCCAGCTAGAAGGCCTTACTGACAAGAACTCGTGATCTGATTGGCAATTATCTATCAACTGTATGTGCCCGTTCACTTGCAGTGCATTGAGTTCAGCTCGCCCTGCAAGAGGACAAAAGCTGTCTTTGATCCTACCAAGCAAAAGGCTTGTAAAACTCCACTGTGTACGATGGGAAGCGACATGAAGGCGTCGGTTTGTTTTATGTATTGTAATCCACAGAAAGATTTTGTCTTGACCCGAGATCTACAAAGCAGAGAGGAAGCAGGGCCTGACTCCCTTCCACGCGACCTTTTCTTTGAACTGTTTTGTAATCACAGGTGATGGCTGTTTACGACCCACGTCCCTTTAGAAACAGCTGTTGCCATGTAATCAGGAAAAGTCCAAATAAAAGAGGAAGCATACAATCTTTCGTCAGAGCGTGGTGGAGACTGTGCAAGAGTACAGCCCAGGCAATCCTCCTCAATTGAGCCAAATTTAATTATGTCTCTGTTTAATTCCTTGCTTCTTGTCTTGTTTAATAGATGTCATCAGTGTTTGAACCTGACAATGGCAACATAAGCTAGCTGAATTCTGATTGGATAAAAACTCTAACCTAAAAACAACAGCACTGGAGGGAGCATGTATAAAAAACATATATCAGTGTGTAAAGGATATCAGCACATGGGCTCAGGAACACTTCAGAAAACCATTGTCAGTAACTACAGTTCGTCGCTAGCTACATCTGTAAGTGCAAGTTAAAACTCTACCATGAAAAGCCAAAGCCATTTATCAACAACACCCAGAAACGCCACCAGCTTGTGCTGGGCTCGAGCTCATTGAAGATGGACTGATGCAAAGTGGAAAAGTTTTTCTGTGGTCTGACGAGTCCACATTTCAAATTGTTTTTGGAAACTGTGGACGTCGTGTCCTCCGGACCAAATGAATACATTGGATAATTATATTTATTGGGAAATTACCTGAGTTCAGGCCAACATAGACCAAGAGAGGTAAAATGAATCGTGTTCAAATCCAGCAGGGTACAAATGACCAGGTGTAAGATTTCCTTAAGCCGGTCTCAAATGCCAGGCAAGAGGTTAGCAACAAGACAAAAATGTTTGATTAACAGCTGATCTCTGAAGGGAATGAAGGACGGTGTAGAAATACCTGGAAATTTGGAAGCACAACGTCATAAATTATTCATCTGGCTATTAGCCAAAAGGTTGCATTCAATATACAGAAAGGAGAAAAGAGCAAATGATCAGCGAGCACATAATGAGTTGTGCAACATCGTGAGATGCCAGCAGATGGCAAACGACTGCATTAGTCCTTTATGATGTAAAAACTAGGACTACAATAGAGCAAAAGCTACTTTTTCCATCACAAATATAATGTAATAATGTAAACACTCTTTAACTCAACCTCGTTAGGATGCATTTTTAATTTACCCAAGCGATTCAGAACTATTTGGATCCAATAACACGTGTGTGCAGTATTTATTTATAGCGTGAATATAGCTGCAGTTATCATTAAACATCCCCCTTGCGACTGCTTGTCACTTGAAGTAGCACCTCCTCTAAGTGACCAATTTGGGATGACAAGGATTTTGCATAAATGCAATGTCTTCACTGAAGGACACTGGGTCGGCCACAGGAGGCTAGAGCTGCCCGACAATTCAGAGTAATTCCGGAGCAGAAGGCCTCTGCCAATGATTCACAGTCAATTGGCCAGAAAAAAAGCTCCCATTAAAGGCCTACAACGATGTAAAAACAAGGTAATGGTCCAAAACTGACGTGTGACGACGGTTAAATAAGTGAATTAGCCAGGGAATAAAAGCTTACATTAGGTGAGTGTGTGCAAAATCAAAAAAATAGAATAAAATAGAATAAAATAGAATACAATTGAATACAATTGAATACAATTTAAAGGCCTACTGAAACCCACTACTACCGACCACGCAGTCTGATAGTTTATATATCAATGATGAAATCTTAACATTGCAACACATGCCAATACGGCCGGGTTAACTTATAAAGTGCAATTCTAAATTTCCCGCTAAACTTCCGGTTGAAAACGCCTTTGGATGATGACGTATGCGCGCGACGTAGCCAGTGAAACAGGAGTATCGGTAGCCTATTGAAGCCAATACAAAATAGCTCTGTTTTCATTTCATAATTCCACAGTATTCTGGACATCTGGGTTGGTGAATCTTTTGCAATTTGTTTAATGAACAATGGAGACTGCAAAGAAGAAAGTTGTAGGTGGGATCGGTGTATTAGCGGCTGGCTGTAGCAACACAACAAGGAGGACTTACTTGGATAGCAGACGCGCTAGCCGCCAACCGCATCTGTGATCGGGTGAAGTCCTTTGTCGCGCCGTCGATCGCTGGAACGCAGCTGAGCACGGGTGTTGATGAGCAGATGAGGGCTGGCTGGCGTAGGTGGAGCGCTAATGTTTTTATCTTAGCTCTGTGAGGTCCGGTTGCTAAGTTGCTAAGTTAGCTTCAGCGTCGTTAGCAACAGCATTGTTAAGCTTTGCCAGGCTGAGAATTATTAACCGTGTAGTTATATGTCCATGGTTTAATAGTATTGTTGATCTTCTGTCTATCCTTCCAGTCAGGGATTTATTTATTTTGTTTCTATCTGCATTTGAGCCAGATGCTATCACGTTAGCTCAGTAGCTAAAGAGCTTCGCGGATGTATTGTCGTGGAGATAAAAGTCACTGTGAATGTCCATTTCGCGTTCTCGACTCTCATTTTCAAGAGGATATAGTATCCGAGGTGGTTTAAAATACAAATCCGTGATCCACAATAGAAAAAGGAGAGAGTGTGGAATCCAATGAGCCAGCTTGTACCTAAGTTACGGTCAGAGCGAAAAAACATATGTCTTGCACTGCATTCTAGTCCGTCACTCTAACGTTCCTCATCCACAAATCTTTCATCCTCACTCAAATTAATGGGGTAATCGTCGCTTTCTCGGTCCGAATCGCTCTAGCTGCGTTGAAAACAATAGGAAAATATGAGGAGACGAACAACTGACTACGTCACGCTACTTCCGGTAGGGGCAAGGCTTTTTTTTATCAGAGACCAGAAGTTGCGAACTTTATCGTCGTTGTTCTATACTAAATCCTTTCAGCAAAAATATGGCAATATCGCGAAATGATCAAGTATGACACATAAAATGGATCTGCTATCCCCGTTTAAATAAAAAAATTTAATTTCAGTAGGCCTTTAATACAATTTAATAAAATAAAATAAAACTAAATAGAATAACATTTCAGTTTAGCTACACGAGGCGGGCAAACTATATTGTTTAATTGATCTAGCTTTAACAGTGTTACGCAACACATGGCAGTATAGCTCGGTTGGTAGAGTGGCCGCGCCAGCAACTTGAGGGTTCCAGGTTCGATTCCCGCTTTCACCATCCTAGTCACTGCCGTTGTGTCCTTGGGCAAGACACTTTACCCACCTGCTCCCAGTGCCACCCACACTGGTTTAAATGTAACTTAGATATTGGGTTTCACTATGTAAGGCGCTTTGAGTCACTAGAGAAAAGCGCTATATAAATGTAATTCACTTCACTATACTGTAGGGCAGTGGTTCTCAAATGGGGGTACGCGTACCACTGGGGGTATTTGAAGGTATGCCAAGGGGTACGTGAGATTTTTTTTTAATATTCTAAAAATAGCAATAATTAAAAAATCCTTTATAAATATATTTATTGAATAATACTTCAACAAAATATGAATGTAAGTTCATAAACTGAACATCAAATCAAGTAAGCTATTCCATTCATTACCATAAACCCAGAGTTTCCCCCCATGCCATGATGGTTTGACCCTCACTAAAATGTCTGTCAAAAAGAACTGTGAAAAGAAATGCAACAATGCAATATTCAATGTTGACAGCTAGATTTTTTGTGGACATGTTCCATAAATATTGATGTTAAAGATTTCTTTTTTTTGTGAAGAAATGTTTAGAATTAAGTTCATGAATCCAGATAGATCTCCACTACAATCCCCAAAGAGGGCACTTTAAGTTGATGATTACTTCTATGTGTAGAAATCTTTATTTATAATGGAATCACTTGTTTATTTTTCAACAAGTTTTTAGTTATTTTTATATCTTTTTTTCCAAATAGTTCAAGAAAGACCACTACAAATGAGCAATATTTTGCACTGTTATACAATTTAATAAATCAGAAACTGATGACATAGTGCTGTATTTTACTTCTTTATCTCTTTTTTTCAACCAAAAATGCTTTGCTCTGATTAGGGGGTACTTGAATTAAAAAAATGTTCGCAGGGGGTACATCACTGAAAAAAGGTTGAGAACCACTGCTGTAGGGATCGGTGACGTGCTGTCAGGGGAGGCAAGGGAGGCAGTGCCTCACCTTGCCACCAGGGGAGTAAAAGGCTTAGCCACGAGATGTTCAAAAACGAAGTAATAAAATACAATACTGTGGAGGGGGGCGTGGTCGGCGCGGACATTCCGTGTTTCCTGATGAAAATAACAAGGCGGACGAGAAGTGAGGCAACTGCTGCGCTTCCCGCAAACTGTGATTAGGGATGTGCGTATCGATCCCGTGGTATCGATATATCGATACTCACACGCTACTCATTTGGCATCACTTTTCTGAAAAAAGTATCGATATAAACCAAAAAACGGCGTGTGGGGGGTGCAAGCATCACTTTCAGATGTTTTTGATGACTTACTTACTTAACTTACTATGTGCTGGGACAGCCCTGTACCTGGCAGAGTATAGAGCTGGCCCAGTCACGTGACAGGAGACAGCGAATGAGCGTGGTCAACGTGCAACACACACACAGCCAGCCGACAGCGATGCAGCCAGGCATATCCAGTGTTGTCCAATTGTTGACTTAAAACAGGCATTGTTTTTTGTTTTTTTTTAGTAATGTTTACTGAATATTTTTGTTTAAATGATTATCCTAAATTCAAATAATTTCCACACAGGGGAATTTACTGTTAGTTGAAAATTGCTTGAGTATTTAAAACAAGATAAGAAAGAGATACAATTTGGAGATTCTTCATCTTTGCATTACAGTTTTATTTTTTTCCAAGAAAATCTTGAATATATGATTGAATGTGATTTTGGTTTTAATCTGTAACATGATTTCTTACATTTCGAAAACATTAGCCTATTTCATATTTCATTAATTGCTAATTATATCACAAACTTTAAAAAATAACTGCAGCTTCTTGCAATTCGGATTTGACTGTTAATTGGAAAGCCCTAATATTTAATTATTATTATATATAATATATAGTTATTATTATATATAATATTTAATTTATTTTTCATATTTATGTTATTTATTTTAATTTTACTTTTATTATATATTGACCATAATAAATGTGGTATAAATGGTCTGTATTTGTCTTGTGATTTGTCTTAAATAATAACAATAGTAATAATATTTTTGACTGACAAAAAATTGCCAATAAGAAATTATTGGTATCGGTATCGGTATCGATGAAAATGCAAGAAAAAGTATCGGTATCGTATCGAATCCTAAAAGTGTGGTATCGCCCATCCCTAACTGTGATGCCTTTTCGCCCTGAAAAATGGAGGATTTGATTTCTAAAATAAGGAATTTTTCATGACTGGACAAGAAGTCATTATTACTGCGAGACCACCGCCAGATCTGCCAGATTTGATTCAAACATGTGTGTGGTCCAAGGACGGAAAATAACGCGTTCATTTCAGAAGGATTGGTATACTGGAAAATAATGGCTTTGTGACTGTGCTACAGAAATAATGTCTTTATTGCTTTCCCTGCCTTTTATTCTCAACAAATGACCGTGTTTGGACCTAAATGGGATATACTGATCTGAAAAAGCTGCCAAGAAGCCTGGAAAATCATGAAAGCTCATCTGCCCACGTTCAAGGTCGGATTTCTTTCAAAATGGTTGGAATATCACGTATTGATCTGGCTCTAAACGAGACTAAATATCAGCATCCACAATGCCAACGTAAAGGAAAATTGTGAGATATTAAAATACCTGTTAAATGCCACTTGCTTTTTGGGGGAAAAGTAACAATGCTCCTCCAATTGTGGGAATTATGTGGAACTATTGCACTCTTATGCAGAGAAAGATGAAACACCTGGATTTCATTTACAAGTAAAGGTAAGATATAGTGTCGAGTGTCTGCTCTGCTGTGTTAATTGTGTGCCAAATGTGTTGAAATGTTTTATTCTAGCATCATACTGTGTGTTTTTTGTGATTTTGAGCCGGCACCATTGCATCATACTGTCATGTTTGTAAATCTGACTTGTGAGTCAGTGACTTAGCATCATACTGTATGTTTGTAAATCTGACTAGTGAGTCAGCCTCAAACCTCACTGCACGTCACTGGTAGGGATGTATCGTTTTGAACATTTCAGAACATGGTTATTGTGACCAAAATTAAACTTAGACTTAGACAAACTTTATTGATCCACAAGGGAAATTGTTCCTTTTTTGCAAGCAGCAGCCCCGTCTGCAGAAGGAGGGATTGATTGATTGATTGATTGATTGATTGATTGATTGAGACTTTTATTAGTAGGTTGCACAGTGAAGTACATATTCCGTACAATTGACCACTAAATGGTAACATCCGAATAAGTTTTTTAACTTGTTTAAGTCGGGGTCCACTTAAATGTATTCATGTACACTCCGATGAAGATTACAGAAGTAAACTCCCTTGGCAAATAATTTGGTCGAATTCCAACAGTCAGAAGTTGGATGTCCGGCATACAAACACTTGTTTACAGTAATATGTCCAGGATTACACCACGTCTCGTTCACCAAGATGGCAATCCCACCGCCTTTCTTTTTATCGCTCAGGAGGGTGTCTTTATTCGCCCGTGACTGCACAGCACCCACTCCTGCTGAGGCCTTTAAATATCTACAACATGCACTTGACAGAGTACAACAACAACTTTGTTATCTTCAACTGGTTTTAAATGCAGAGAAAACAAAGTGTATGTTCTTTACCACATCAAAAACTGTAAAATCAGCGCTGTGTGAGAAAATTTTAACAAGAAATGGGCAACAAATTATGTTAGTATCTGCTTTTAAATGTTTAGGATTTGTATTTGATGACCACTTGATTTTTAAGGAGCACATTCAGTATGTTGTAAAAAAAACTGAAACTTTTAGGCAAGGCAAGGCAAGGCAACTCTATTTGTATAGCACTTTTCATACACAAGGCGGACTCAAAGTGCTTCACAGACAACAAAGTAAAATGAAAGAAAATAAAAGCAAAATTAAAATGCAGACAATAAAAATAAAAACAATGCGGTCGTTAAAAGTTAAAAAATTAAAAGATTTAGCTGAAAGCTAAGGTGAACATAAAAGTCTTCAGTCTAGTTTTAAAAGTAGTCAGAGTTGGGGAAAGTCTGACATCTTCAGGAAGTTTATTCCAGCTATTTGTTGCATAGTGACTGAATGATGCTCTCCCTTGATTTGAGTTTACTCTTGGAACCGCTAACAGATTGGTCTCAGAAGATCTTAGTGATCTAGAGCAGTGTTTTTCAACCTTTTTTGAGCCAAGGCACATTTTTTGCGCTGAAAAATTGCAGAGGCACACCACCTTCAGAAATCGTTAAAAAACTAAACTCAGTTGAGAGTAAAAAGTCGCCGTCGCAATTGTTGGGTATGACTTTAAACCATAACCAAGCATGCATCAATATAGCTCTTGTCTCAAAGTAGGTGCACTGTCACCAACTGTCACAACACACCCTGACTTATTTGGACTTTTTTGCTGTTTTCCTGTGTGTAGTGTTTTACTTCTTGTCTTGCGCTCCTTTTTTGGTGGCTTTTTCTCTTTTTTTGGTATTTTCCTGTAGCAGTTTCATGTCTTCCTTTGAGCGATATTTCCCGCATCTACTTTGTTTTAGCAATCAAGAATATTTCAGTTGTTTTTATCCTTCTTTGTGGGGACATTGTCGATTGTCACGTCATGTACATTGTGGACGCCGTCTTTGCTCCACAGTTAGTCTTTGCTGTCGTCCAGCATTATGTTTTTGTTTACTTTGTAGCCAGTTCAGTTTTAGTTTTGTTATGCATAGCCTTCCCTAAGCTTCAATGCCTTTTCTTAGCGGCACTCACCTCTTGTTTATTTTTGGTTTCAGCATTAGATACCTTTTACCTGAACGCTGTCTCCCGCTGTTCCCGACATCTACAAAGCAATTAGCTACCGGCTGCCACCTACTGATATGGAAGAGTATTACACGGTTACTCTGCCGAGCTCTAGACAGCACCGACACTCAACAACAACACATCATTTGCAGACTATAATTACTGGTTTGCAAAAAATATTTTTAACCCAAATAGGTGAATTTAGATAATCTCCCACGGCACACCAGACTGTATCCCACGGCACACTAGTGTGCCGCGGCACAGTGGTTGAAAAACACTGATCTAGAGGGCTTATATAGTGGGAGCATATCAGTAATATACTTGGGCCCTAGACCATGTAGTGATTTATATGTGAGCAGGAGGATTTTGAAATCAATTCTCTGATGTACAGGGAGCCAATGTAAGGATTTAAGAATTGGTGTAATGTGCTCACATTTTTTGGTCTTTGTTAGAACTCTAGCAGCAGCGTTCTGAACAAGCTGTAGCTGCCTGACAGTTTTTTTGGGAAGACCTGCAAGGAGACCATTACAATAGTCTAGCCTACTGGTAATAAAAGCATGTACAAGTTTTTCAAAGTCTTGAGCTGACATTTTACTGGAATTTTATTATAGAAACAAGTCTTGCTTTTCTTTTACTGTGAAACAGAAATTGGTGGAAACAACCTTTTCACCTGTTATTGACTATGGAGATGTGTTGTACATGAATGCTACTGCTGGTTGTCTCCACAAGCCGGATAGTGTGTACCACGGGGCACTGAGATTCATCACCAACTGCGCTCCCCTCACTCACCATTGCGTATTATACTCAATGGTTAACTGGACATCTTTATGTGCTCGACGCCTCAATCATTGGTATGTTTTCATCTATAAAACCATTCTGGGTATCACTCCATCTTATCTGTCTTGTCTTTTAACAAAGAAACAAGGAAGTCACAATCTTTGTTCAATGAATGTTCTGCAATTTGTCATCCCCAAAGTAAGAACTGAACTGGGCAAGAAAGCATTGAGGTTTTCAGCACCGAAGGCTTGGAATATCAATCAATCAATCAATCAATGTTTATTTATATAGCCCTAAATCACAAGTGTCTCAAAGGGCTGTACAAGCCACAACGACATCCTCGGTACAGAGCCCACATACGGGCAACCTACAATCGAATATTAAACTTCAAACCCTTGTTACGTTGAATGAGTTTAAAGCTTCTGTGAAAGGATTGCAGTCTACCTTGTCTGTATGCACATGTGTTAAGTTAGCAAGTTTTAATGTTGGAAATGTGATGTTTTATGTATTTGTTTACTGTTTTTAATGTAACCTTGCTGCTGCCCTCTTGGCCAGGTTTTCCTTGGAAAAGAGATATTTGATCTCAATGGGATTTTTACCTGGTTAAATAAAGGCTAAATAAGTTGTGAAGCCGGGTAGAGACGCGCTCTGGTCCGGGAAGTCCGCGTGTAGCCAAGTCTCCGTAAAGCACAACGGCATACTCCTTTTGTGTTCGGACGACCCCGAACAATTTTGTCCATTTTATTCGCCAAAGACTGCACGTTCCCCATGAGTACATGCTTAAATTACCTTCTCCGCTCCTTCGTATTTGTGTCGGCACGGCATCCCCGGCGCTTTTTCCGTAGTTCCATGGGAATGTCCGGCCGCAATCCCCGTAGCGCTGGCAAGGAGAGCGCAAACAGCTCCTCGCGTGTGTAAACAAAGGTCAACTGATCAAAGCCAAACACACAACGGCCCGAAAATAAAAATAAAAATAACGAAAAGCGCCCAAGAACTATAATTAGGGGTTTATGGAAAAGATAAGTGATACAACAAAGCAAGAAAAGTTGAGAATAATACCAAAAATAAAAGTAAAATGAAGGATGTCAAAGGAGCTACTGTGATGTGCTGCCACTCTTTCAGGCGTATCAAAGAAAAAAACAAAAAAACATTATTAATAATAATTATTTAAAAAATTATCACGGGTATTAATACTATTGCGGTATTGTTGAATTGGCTCAAAAAGTACTTGTATGCACACATACATCTTTTGACCAAGTACTTTTTCTTAAATAATTAATATAAATAGACACACTGTTAAAAAAAACAACACTATTTTGTGTTTCTTATGCTTCACTGATAGTGTTTTTGTCTTAGTATTTTATCTCTTTCAATGGCTAAGCTTTCATGGTTTTAAATGTTGGTTTGCATTGTAGCCCTTTGTGAATTAAAAGTGCATAAAGAATACAGTCTATTATTATTATTTCTGACTGGCATTGTGTCATACTCTGCAGTCCTTTAAAGGCCTACTGAAAGCCACTACTACCGACCACGCAGTCTGATAGTTTATATATCAATGATGAAATCTTAACATTGCAACACATGCCAATACGGCCGGGTTAGATTAGTAAAGTGCAATTTTAAATTTCCCGCGAAATATCCTGCTGAAAACGTCTCGGTATGATGACGATTGCGCGTGACGTCACGGATTGTAGCGGACATTTTGGGACAGCAATGTGGCCAGCTATTAAGTCGTCTGTTTTCATCGCAAAATTCCACAGTATTCTGGACATCTGTGTTGGTGAATCTTTTGCAATTTGTTCAATGAACAATGGAGACAACAAAGAAGAAAGCTGTAGGTGGGAAGCGGTGTATTTCGGCCGGCTGCAGCAACACAAACAAGTAGCCGGTGTTTCATTGTTTACATTCCCGAAAGATGACAGTCAAGCTTTACCATTGGCCTGTGGAGAACTGGGACAACAGAGACTCTTACCAGGAGGACTTTGAGTTGGATACACAGACGCGGTACCGTGAGTATGCTACCAGAATGTTGCCATAAGCATTTTGTTTAATTTGTATGTGTAACGCAGCTGCGGCTTCCAAACATTTGATCGCTTGCCCGTACATGCGTGCCGCTATGTGCATGTCACGCACGTAACTTTGGGGAAATATATGTGCTGTATGAACTTTGGGGAGGTGAACGGTACTTTGGGCTGTGGGATTGAGTGTGTTGTGCGGGTGTTTGATTTGTATTGGCGGGTTATATGGACGGGAGGGGGGAGGTGTTTGTTATGCGGGATTAATTTGTGGCATATTAAATATAAACCTGGTTGTGTTGTGGCTAATAGAGTATATACATGTCTTGTGTTTATTTACTGTTTTAGTCATTCCCAGCTGAATATCAGGTCCCACCCGCCTCTCACAGCATCTTCCCTATCTGAATCGCTTCCACTGCCCTCTAGTCCGTCACTCTCACTTTCCTCATCCACGAATCTTTCATCCTCGCTCAAATTAATGGGGAAATCGTCGCTTTCTCGGTCCGAATCGCTCTCGCTGCTGGTGGCCATGATTGTAAACAATGTGCAGATGTGAGGAGCTCCACAACCGGTGATGTCACACGCATATCGTCTGCTACTTCCGGTACAGGCAAGGCTTTTCTATCAGCGACCAAAAGTTGCGAACTTTATCGTCGATGTTCTCTACTAAATCCTTTCAGCAAAAATATGGCAATATCGCGAAATGATCAAGTACGACACATAGAATGGATCTGCTATCCCCGTTTAAATAAGAAAATCGCATTTCAGTAGGCCTTTAACGTGCAGTAAAACACCTCTGTCTTCTTTCTTGAATTTAGAATGAGCAAAGAGACACTACAGAGAGCGCAGAGCCTCTAGGTTCAAAGTGTACAATTAAATATCTTAGTTGCTCAGACAGCAATGTGTTTGTATACGTTTATATTGGGGTATGTTGTTTCCTAATGGGGAAAGGCGTTAATGTCTATTATTTTCATGTTAGCATTTAAGATGGCGAGCTGGCGCCAATCAGTCCGTGAATTTATGTAAGAGCAGGTTTTTCCATTATTTTCATTTAAAGTACCAGTGGAGTGGAAAAACAAGTTGCCTCTTTATTGAAGCTATTATCACATACATCTGATTTATGACACCAAACTTCCAAAGTTTGCTGGTAAATAGAGATGATCAAAATAGTATCGATCTCACAGAGATTATTGAGCCCTTTTGAGAGATAATGAGGACGCAGCAGGAGTAACCAAAGATCCCTTATTAATCAAGCAAACTTTGTGAGTCTATTTTTGAGACCGAACACAAAGAGGATGAGCTAAAAGTTTTAGAAGCCGAGTGATGGATGCAGTTTTATTGTGACACTATAGAATCGGCAGCATTGCTAGGTGCTAAACATACAAACTAACCATGACAAACCAGTATAAAACAAACACTTACTGTAATATTTCCACTCTCGTTGGGATGCAGACCGACGGGACGCTCACATAATTCCTTTTGGATGAAAAATCACTCACAAACCTCACGAAGTGTTAAAAAAAAAATGGACTGGAGTCTATTTCGCCATCTCGGTGACGTGAAAGTCGACCATCCTTTCGGTCCATGGCCACATTTGTCTACTACCAGGTGAGACGTGCATCAATTATAATCGAGAATTTAATTCTAGCAAGTTTGAAACAGAAGCAGCTGGTTCAGTGTGTCAACAACAGCAGTGTCAGCTAGCATTAGCTCACTGCTATCAATGCGCCGCTAAAATAGTCAGTCTGCGTTGGCGCTTATAATAACAATATCGCTCATATTTGGTCAATTTTCAGGTCTTGACATGTAAGTGGAGTATTGTTAGCGCTTCCCGGATGTTTTTAGAGCGAGTATAATGAGCGCAACATAGGACCCTCGATCTGTTGACTCAACTGTTAGCTATTTATTTACGATTTCGAATTTATTAAAAAAAAACCAAGCATACATGTTCTTGTTTTACATAAGGATTGGGAATGATAAACAGCACATCTCTTTCCAATTTTTGGCGTATTTCCAGTATGACTGATCTAATAATATGGTCAGAGTGCAGAAAAGTTACTACAGTTAATGTCACGCTCCAAAAATAGCTAAAGGTGTTCAGAGCGGAATATTCAAAATGGCTGACTGAATTTGTGGCATTTTGTGACGTTTAAACGGTGTTTTCACATACTCTGCGGATTGTAAATACAATAGGGTATGGTTTAATGGATACAATGAAACACACATAAGCATCTAAAGTCCACTTGTTTTCCCACTCTACTGGTACTTTAAAACAGTGATACTAACCGTCGGAAGTTTTACAGTCATTAGTATTCTTACATCCTTAGTATCCTGTAATTTGGATGCAAAGGGAAATTCACTATCTGCTAATTATGGAGTATGACTTTTAGGGCCGCAAAGATCTTTCAATTAAATCGATTAATTTTTATTAGAAAAAAATATATACTTAATTAATATATTCTGTTGCTTTCGATTATTCATTTAATGATTGCAACTTATAAAACTGGATTAAATCCGGACTGCATGCTGTGTCCGGGACTTTAAATACCAGTGGTGTGCCGTCAGGGCCAGCAAGGCCTTCTCTGCTGGCCTAACATAACCAGAAATCATGATCATAATTAAAGATAAAAGTATTTTTTATTTTTTTTCCCTAAATATCTAAAAGTATTCATTTTCTCTTCGTGTCATATTATGCTCCTTCCAGTGCTGTTGTTTTTAGGTTATTGAGTTTTTATCCAATCAGAATTCAGCTAGCTTATGTTGCCATGCTGTACCAAATCTGCCCGGGGCCTTCAGAATCAACAATGCGGGCGTCAACAGACACAAACATTTGACAGACAGTTGCGAGAGCCAATCAGATCACGAGTTGTTGTCAGTAAGGCAACAACTGTTATGAGCTAGGTAACATAAGAACTCCATTACCCAGCATGCCACAGTAGTGAAGAGCAAGCACAGTAGCCCCGTTTAGGTTGTTGAATGTAGACATGCCGGCAGCTGGATGTTTTTGATGAGCACGCTGTGGAGTAAACTTTAAGAACTCAGCCAACAAGCCTCGTGTGCATCTTTTATGATTAGACAAGACAACACATATATTTGCAAGGCCATTTTCAAGAAGGATATTTAAAGAGAAACTACATCTTGCGAGACGATGTCGGCCAACCCCGGAAGCTAGCTCAGCTGTCCCGGCGATGAAATGTGAGTTCATGATATTTTATTTATTTATTTGTTCATGTTTAATATGTTTTTTGCAATTTTATTTTGACAGTACTGCATAAGATATGTTTTAATTGCTGATGCGGGTTTATTGATTTTTAAATGCGCCATAAAATAACCCGTTTTGTACAATGCACAGTATTGTGTAAATGTGTTTCTGTGTAGTATTTCTCCAGCAATGGTCATGTGGTGACATAAACGATGGTATTTTGAGAGGTAATCACTGAAGTCGGACATCACTGAAGGCCTAGGTGGGAAACGCACGGCCCGCCACTGTTAAATACATAGACATAAGTTTCTGCAAGGCTGCTGCAAAGAAGCACACATGGGAACATCAGCGCGTGGGTTCGGACGAACAGCCACAAATTAAAAAAAAAAATTACATATGTGGAGGGGGGCGTGGCCTGCGGACCTGCAGCGAAGCGGGGTGTGCCAGGACCGGCTTCGAGATCAGCGACAGGTGCGTAGATGGCCCACCGGGGCCTGGTTATCTAATCACCTGTCGCTCTGTTAACATATTAATTCACACATGTTAAAAATGCAATTTCCATGTTGACAATGTGCATGTATTTGAAAAAGTAATGAACGTGATGGCAAGCAGAAAAGGTTTTGTTTATTTAAACTATTTCCCCTATAATACGCACTCTTTTTTTTAATTATCAGATTACTCGATTAAGCGAACAAACTAATCAGTAGATAACTCGGTAGATTACATTCCCATTGTCATCTGGAATTGTTTACCTGCTAAATACGACCCAACTAGAATTTGATTGGCAGACCCTGAAAAGAAGAGGTTACCGGGTCAACCACTCATCGTGTTTGGAGACAGCCTATAATAAATGATGAAGGAACTGACTTCATCTGCGCTTGTATTAAAATAAATTGATGCCATGATGAGAGTGGGGACTGCGGCCGAGGCGCTGAACGGTCCTGAGGGGCGAGGGTATAATAAGTATCATGTTTTAGTCCTCACCGCCTTCACCTGGTGACTCAGCCGTCTTGGTAATTAACGTCACACAGTCTTAAAATCTGCACGCACGTCGACGGTTTGTTTGAAGCAAGTTAGCAACCTAATGACGATGTAATTGAGTATAGCAGAGAGGAGACACTTATTATTATCAGACAATGAGTAAATGAAGTGGAGATATGGCCTGTGTTGTGGGCCTATTATGTCTCAGCATAACACACACCACACAGTTGTCCCTGAACCTTCTTTCTTGAACCCTCAGAAATCGAGCACGGGGATTTAAAAAGAGTAAAAAAAATGTGTAAGTGTGCCGTGTGAAATTTACAGCGACGTCCAAACGTCTTTGAGAGATGTAAATCCCTTTTTGTGTAGATGTTTCACTCCAGTGACATGGCAGCAACGTCATGTTGTGATCCACAGCAGAACTAAAGGCCTGGCTGCGGCTTCTACCACACATAACGCTATTGGATGGATGGCTTGCTTCGAAATAGAAAGACGATGCCCTCATGTAATGAATCCTCTTGACTCGTACCCCAGCTCATCGTAAAGAATACAGCATCACTTACCTGGTGACACGTCTCACCTTTGGTGGATAACACAACATTTCATTGCGGTGATACTTGATCTATTGTTCCATCTGTCATCTTATCAAAGTCCACTGGCAGTGCTTTTTTTCCCTTTTACACCAGGGGTGTCCAAAGTGCGGCCCGGGGGCCATTTGCGGCCCGCGGGTCATTTTTTTAACGGCCCCACGGCACATTTTAAAAATACTATTGAAAAAAATTAAAAACATAAAAAGTGGTATAAAAGAGCAAACAGGTGAAATGTAACAAGAAAATGTTGCAATGTTTACTCTAATAACACAAAGCTGCCATGTAGGCTGTTTCTTTCTTTAAAAAATAATAATGAATCAAAATCAATGTCATTATGAATTATTGACCTATTTAAAGCTCCAATTACACCACATTAAATATTCCACTTTGATATATTTTTTGGGGAAAATGTTGCATATTTTGTGTTTGCCATACAAAAAACCGAGCTGTTTTTTTTTTTTTTTAAAGAAGGGCCTAAAACGAACAAAAATAAAAAACAATAGAACTTATAATTGACAGATAGATCTGAAGTTGATCTCGAGATTATTGTGTTAAAAGTAAACAGTAAAAAAAATGTATAATTTATTTTTTAACACTTTAATGAGTAAGACCCTTTTGCATCCACAATTTTAGAGTGATTTGTTTTTAAGTGACATTGCTAAAAAAAAAAAAGAAAAATAATTAAAATCAATGGTGTTATGAGTTATTGACCTTTTTGAGGCTCCAATTATTAAATAATCTCAAATATTCCATTTAAAAATTTTATTGGGTGAAAATATTGCATATTTTGTGTTTTTTCCATAAAAAAACAGGCTTTCCTTTGACAAAAACAGCATACAACTTAAATCTTTAAAACCGTTATATTGACAGGTAGACCTAATGTTGATCTAGGGATTTAAAACTTGAATAATAATAAAAATAATTATACTGAATATTGACACATTTTTTATATTTTTTTGACCAAAACCCTGTGAGGTCCCCCGGGATGTGTTTACTCTAATAACACAAAGCTGCCATGTAGGCTGTTTCTTTCTTTAAAAAATAATAATGAATCAAAATCAATGTCATTATGAATTATTGACCTATTCAAAGCTCCAATTACGCCACAATAAATATTCCACTTTGAGATATTTTTTGGGGAAAATGTTGCATATTTTGTGTTTGCCATACAAAAAAACCAAGCTGTTTTTTTTTTTTTTTTTAAAGAAGGGCCTAAAACGAACAAACATAAAAAACAATAGAACTTATAATTGACAGATAGATCTGAAGTTGATCTCGAGATTATTATGTTAAAAGTAAACAGTAAAAAAAATGTATAATTTATTTTTTAACACTTTAATGAGTAAGACCCTTTTGCATCCACAATTTTAGAGTGATTTGTTTTTAAGTGACATTGCTCAAAAAAAAAGGAAAAATAATTAAAATCAATGGTGTTATGAGTTATTGACCTTTTTGAGGCTCCAATTATTATACAATCTCAAATATTCCACTTAAAAATTTTATTGGGTGAAAATATTGCATATTTTGTGTTTTTTCCATAAAAAAACAGGCTTTTCTTTGACAAAAAGAGCATACAACTTAAATCTTTAAAACCGTTATATTGACAGGTAGACCTAATTTTGAAACTTGAATAAGAATAAAAATAATAATACTGAATAATGACACATTTTTTATATTTTTTTGACCAAAACCCTGTGAGGTCCCCGGGATCAAGCTTGAGTGGAGGCCTTAATGTATATTTTTTTTATACATATATTGTATTGGTTTTTTAAATAAAAAATATCAAAATGGCCCCTGCTTTCTTTGATTTTTCAGTGTGCGGCCCTCAGTGGAAAAAGTTTGGACACCCCTGTTCTACACAGAAGGATTGGGAAATTTCCAGGACTTTTTGTGCACCTGCAACCACAGCCGATTGCCACTACCCAATGTGGCGCGCCCAAAGTGATTTTTTTAATTTTGCCCCTTTTCCAAGGAGAATTGACATACCGTATATTCCGGACGATAAGGCGCACTTAAAATCCTTCTTTTGATAAGTGTGACCAGTAGATGGCAGTCAAACATAAGAGATACGTGTAGACTGCAATATGATGTCAATATGACTCAAGTAAACAACACCAACATTTTTTATTTTTTATGTCTTTAATGTCCTTTGTGTTCTTTGATGTTGGATGTTTCCCTCTTACACACATGTAAGAGGGATGTGTGCTATGGCTATGAGTTGTTTTTTCCCTTGGCCTCAGTCTGGACCCCCTCTCCAGGGGCCCAGGTTTAGAACAATTTTTTTTTCTCAACCCCCAAACCCCCCCATTGTTTACCTGTATCTCACCTTTTTTGTAGGGGGCGCCGGAAGTTGGCAGACCCGTCAGTGATCCTGTTCTGTCTCCTTGTAATGTTTGTCTGATCTTGAATGGGATTGTGCTGAAAATTTTAATTTCCCCTCGGGGATTAATAAAGTATTTCTGATTCTGATTGTATATTGAAAATATAGAACATTACACACGGCGCTCAAAAATCTATCAAAATGTTTTAGTACGACTTTGGTAAGCTATGAAGCCGCACCGCTTGATGTGCTTCAACATACGAGTATTATTATGGTTTGTGTATCAGGTATGACATATTATCTGCCATTTTGTTTCGGAATATTATGCAAAAGCAACTTTTCTTACCTTCTGGTACCTGCTGATCTGTATTTGGGATCTGCATGAATCCTGAAAAATTGCGCAGGTCCGGCTTTGTAGTCCGTGCCGACGACGGCGTAGTTGATAAGCTTCTTCTTTTTCTCTATCTTCTTGTTATGGGACAAGTGTGTGTGCGTACAGAAGCCGCACATATCTTGTGACTGGGCCGGCATGTTGTTAGAATGGATGAAAAGCGGACGTGACGACAGCTCGTAGAGGACGTTAAAGGCAGTGCCTTTAAGGCACGCCCCCAAGACTGTGGTCCGGGTGGACTACGAGATATAATGACTTCGTTGGATAATGAAGGTTGCCTCAGCTCAAAGCCTGAGCCCCGACATTAATGAACTAGCTTCCAAGAAAAGATGCCAGGTATCTGGCTTGGGCACATCAGATTAGATCAGTGTGTTGCAAACTGAGCAGTTTAAGGTCCTGAATGGTTGTTTTTTTCATTGTTATTTTATTTTCAAATTTATTAGCCTGTGGAAAAAGTTAATGTTGATATTTACCTCAAAAGGCTGCAAATAAAAAAGAGGCATTCCATTTTTGTTTAAATTGTATTTGATATGCCATTGATATTTTGTAATTATTATTATTATTATTTGAAACTCGAATTTACATGTCACTATAAAGTTATATAAGCCTGCTTGTTCAATATTCAATGCAAAACTTGTTTGGGTCCCTATTAAAAGGTTCATTTGTTCAACCTTGGCCCGCGGCTTTGTTCAGTTTTAAATTTTGGCCCACTCTGTATTTGAGTTTGACACCCCTGCTATAGGGTGTTATTTCATGTTTAAAGGCTATAAAATACCGGAAAATACGGTACATTTAAGAACATGCTCATATTCACATTGAACTAAAGAGACAAGAGCAGTATTACTACAGCAATTTTTTTTTTCTGATATGCGTCTACCAGTGATTCTCAAACTGTAGTATGTGCACCACTAATGGCTCGTGGGCTCCATATAGTGGTACGCCAAATATTTGATTCATCATTTAAATACAGTGTTTTATTTCCCTATATCCAAACACTGTGTTACTGTTCAAACCATGTGTAATTTTATAGTGTCCAAAAAATATGAAATATACTTAATAAAACCTCTGATTTGTTTTTAATGAATACGTATGCCTACTATGCCACTGTATTTTAATGTTGGTCATTGTGGTGGTACTTGGTGAAAAAAGTATGAGAAAAGTACAGTGCAGCTTTATAGTCATTGCATTGGGATTTGGTTAGCAGATGCAAAGAAGCAGTAATCTGCACACGTGGGAATGCTATGTTAAAAATTATTAATTACTAACACCTAGGGGTGGAACGGTATTGTAGATATTGGGGTTTCAAAGTCTTCACAAAAATGCTGCGACGTGACATTACTATTGGTTATATTTTGTGAATCATAGATTATTTACTGTAATTATGCCCACCAGCGGAAATGCTGCCAGCTCCTGCAGCTCGCTTAGTTATTAGCTTCTGTTTTTTGCCAGTGTTCCGGATATGAATTGAGAATTTATCAGTCGATATTCTTAACGCTGACTTAGATTACAGCAGACACAATAATGCTATAAAACAAATATAATTGATATAAAATTGACCAACAATTTTTTTTTTGCACATAATGTACATGCAATTCACCAACTGCAAGCTCACTGTCACATCTTAATATACATTTACTTGGAAATATAAATAACTGAACACCTGATTGTACAATAGTATGTCATCAAACTAATTTGGCTGTTGATGTATTCACAATTTTAGCAGCTGTGCTTAAAGGCCTACTGAAACCCACTACTACCGACCACGCAGTCTGATAGTTTATATATCAATGATGAAATCTTAACATTATAACACATGCCAATACGGCCGGGTTAACTTATAAAGTGACATTTTAAATTTGCCGCTAAACTTCCGGTTCGAAACGCCTCTGAGGATGACGTATGCGCGTGACGTAGCCCGGCGAACACGGGTATGCCTTCCACATTGAAGCCAATACGAAAAAGCTCTGTTTTCATTTCATAATTCCACAGTATTCTGGACATCTGTGTTCGTGAATCTGTTGCAATCATGTTCATTGCATTATGGAGAAGGAAGCTGAGCAAGCAAAGAAGAAAGTTGTCGGTGCGAAATGGACATATTTTTCGAACGTAGTCAGCAACAACAGTACACAGCCGGCGCTTCTTTGTTTACATTCCCGAAAGATGCAGTCAAGATGGAAGAACTCGGATAACAGAGACTCTAACCAGGAGGACTTTTGACTTCGATACACAGACGCCTGTAGAGAACTGGGACAACACAGACTCTTACCAGGATTACTTTGATTTGGATGACAAAGACGCAGACGTGCTACTGTGAGTATACAGCTTTGGCTTCTAAACATTTGATCGCTTGACCGTATGTGCGCAACTTTTTTTTGCGTATGTACGTAACTTTTTTAAAATATATAAGCTTTATGAACCTTGGGTTAGGTGAACGGTCTTTTGGGCTGAGTGATTGTGTGTGTTGATCAGGTGTTTGAATTGTATTGGCGTGTTCTATGGAGCTAGGAGCTAGCAGAGGAGCTAGGAGCTAGCGTAACAAACATGCAGGTGTTTTTATGCAGGATTAATTTGTGGCATATTAAATATAAGCCTGGTTGTGTTGTGGCTAATAGAGTATATATATGTCTTGTGTTTATTTACTGTTGTAGTCATTCCCAGCTGAATATCAGGTCACCCCCGGCTCTCACAGCATCTTCCCTATCTGAATAGCTTCAACTCCCCACTAGTCCTTCACTTGCACTTTACTCATCCACAAATCTTTCATCCTCGCTCAAATTAATGGGGAAATTGTCGCTTTCTCGGTCCGAATCTCTCTCACTTCATGCGGCCATCATTGTAAACAATAGGGAACTTTGCGTATATGTTCAACTGACTACGTCACGCTACTTCCGGTAGGGGCAAGCCTTTTTTTTATCAGATACCAAAAGTTGCAATCTTTATCGTCGTTGTTCTATACTAAATCCTTTCAGCAAAAATATGGCAATATCGCGAAATGATCAAGTATGACACATAGAATAGATCTGCTATCCCCGTTTAAATAAAAACAATTCATTTCAGTAGGCCTTTAATTATCAACAGATATGCATCAACATAGGAGTGTTGTTAAATCGATGTTTAACAGACTTGTATTAAGTCCCACATCACTCAAGTGTTTGCTGAAATGATGCTCATTACAATGATTTCACTCTCCTCTTTTGTTTGTCTTGTTTGCAGTGTTTTGCAGGTCAACTATAAAGATGGTAAGTATGTTTGTGTATTGATCTCCTTTAAATGTTTTTCAACATGTCGTTATGCTATTGTTGGATTGCTCTTGTATTCAGTGTATATTCTCTTGTGAGTTCTCTAATATCTGCAATTACATTGTTCCATTGTCCTAAAAGTACACAGTATAAGCTAAACAAAATACAGATTCCATTCTTAAAAACATGGATGCAAACTAATTATCTACCGGCTCTGGTTGCTGTTCACAATTTTCATTCTTTGTGAGTTTGGATAGCCGGATAGTCGAACCTCGGATTCAGGAGGAACAGTGTGGTTTTCGTCCTGGTCGTGGAACTGTGGACCAGCTCTGTACTCTCGGCAGGGTCCTTGAGGGTGCATGGGAGTTTGCCCAACCAGTCTACATGTGCTATGTGGACTTGGAGAAGGCATTCGACCGTGTCTCTCGGGAAGTTCTGTGGGGAGTGCTCAGAGAGTATGGGGTAACGGACTGTCTGATTGTGGTGGTCCGCTTCCAGTACGATCAGTCTAAGAGCTTGGTCCGCATTGCCGTTTCCAGTGAGGGTTGGACTCCGCCAAGGCTGCCCTTTGTCACTGATTCTGTTCATAACTTTTATGGACAGAATTTTTAGGCGCAGTCAAGGTGTTGAGGGGATCCGGTTTGGTGGCTGCAGGATTAGGTCTCTGCTTTTTGCAGATGATGTGGTCCTGATGGCTTCATCTGGCCTGGATCTTTAGCTCTCACTGGATCGGTTCGTAGCCGAGTGTGAAGCGACTGGAATGAGAATCAGCAACTCTAAGTCCGAGTCCATGGTTCTCGCCCGGAAAAGGGTGGAGTGCCATCTCCGGGTTGGGGAGGAGACCCTGCCCCAAGTGGAGGAGTTCAAGTACCTAGGAGTCTTGTTCACGAGTGAAGGAAGAGTGGATCGTGAGATCGACAGGCGGATCGGTGCGGCGTCTTCAGTAATGCGGACGCTGTATCGATCCGTTGTGGTGAAGAAGGAGCTGAGCCGGAAGGCAAAGCTCTCAATTTACCGGTCGATCTACATTCCCATCCTCACCTATGGTCATGAGCTTTGGGATATGACCGAAAGGACAAGATTACGGGTACAAGCGGCCGAAATGAGTTTCCTCCGCCGGATGGCGGGGCTCTCCCTTAGAGATAGGGTGAGAAGCTCTGCCATCCGGGGGGAGCTCAAAGTAAAGCCGCTGCTCCTCCACATCGAGAGGAGCCAGATGAGGTGGTTCGGGCATCTGGTCAGGATGCCACCCGAACGCTTCCCTAGGGAGGTGTTTAGGGCATGTCTGACCGGTAGGAGGCCACGGGGAAGACCCAGGACACGTTGGGAAGACTATGTCTCCCGGCTGGCCTGGGAACGCCTCAGGATCCCCCGGGAAGAGCTGGACGAAGTGGCTGGGGAGAGGAAAGTCTGGGCTTCCCTGCTTAGGCTGCTGCCCCCGTGACCCGACCTCAAATAAGCGGAAGAAGATGGATGGATGGATGGAAGAGTTTGCATCCATGCTATAGGCACTTAACAACTGTTGGTTACATTACTGATGGATGTGATTGAAATTCATTGAACTGTTTTGACCAAACGACATTATATGGTGCTGTCTTGGAGTTTCTTGTTTCACTAAGATCAAGCTAATACAACTTTTTTTATTGAGCAGGTAATTGTCCGTGATCCGATTTGTCATTAATATGGACACCCTGATGCTTTGTATTCCAGTCCTGCTCCAAGTTCATCGATATGTGCTGACCTACAGGTTCATCCAGGATGAAGCTCCTATTTAATTCAATCAGAGCGTCAGTTGGGGTTGATGATGTTTTAAATATAATAAATTCTGAAAACAATTGATGTCTTTACATGCTATGTCTTGGGTGTAATTCTGTATTGTGGCTGTTTTCCAAGTAAGGCGGCTTGAACAACAATCCAGCTGCACACAAGTTCCAGGCCATCTTCTGCCGTCTAATGGTTCGTTGTAATATCTCATGAAGTGGGACCGGCAATGTGGCAGCCCAAGATGACACGTGTCCCTCTGAGCAGTAGAGATGTCCTCTGCTGAAACTGCAGAAGGACACCCATCTCCATTGGCCAACCTTTCGGCCATTGTGTGTGACCACAATTACCTTCCTACATTTACATTTATATATATATATATATATATATATATATATATATATATATATATATATATATATATATATATATATATATATATATATATATATATATATATATATATATATATATATATATATATATATATATATATATATATATATATATATATATATATATCTCAATAAGCTGAAGTCTGTTCTGTCCAGCTGATATCCAGTTGTAAGATAATAGCTGGATCAGCGTACATGGAGAGGCACAACCTAGTGGCTGGGATAGTATACAGGAACATCTGCAAACCAGTATGGAATAGAAGTACCCAAATCCGAATGGGCCATACCACAGAATGTGGCTGAGAACAACAGGGCCAAGGTTATGTGGGACTAAAGCTTCCAGACCGACAAACATCTTATGGCTAACCAACCAGACATAGTGGTGGTGGACAAAGAGCAGAAAAGGGTGGTGGTTTTGATTGATTGATTGATTGACTGAGACTTTTATTAGTAGGTTGCACAGTGAAGTACATATTCCGTACAATTGACCACTAAATGGTAACACCCGAATAAGTTTTTCAACTTGTTTAAGTCGGGGTCCACTTAAATTGATTCATGATACAGATATATACTATCATATATACTATCATCATAATACAGTCATCACACAAGATAATCACATTAAATTATTTACATTATTTACAATCAGGGGTGTGGAGGGGGGTGGGGGGGAGGATATGGACAGCAAGTAGTGGACATAGAGAGAGAGAGAGAGAGAGAGAGAGAGAGAGAGAGAGAGAGAGAGAGAGAGAGAGAGAGAGAGAGAGATCAGAAGGCATGAGAAAAAGTATCTGCATTTGATTGTTTACATTTGATTATTAGCATTTGATTATTAGCAATCCGGGGAGGGTGTTAGTTAAGGGTTGTAGCTGCCTGGAGGTGAACCTTTATTGCGGTTTTGAAGGAGGATAGAGATGCCCTTTCTTTTATACCTGTTGGGAGCGCATTCCACATTGATGTGGCATAGAAAGAGAATGAGTTAAGACCTTTGTTAGTTCTGAATCTGGGTTTAAGGTGGTTAGTGGAGCTCCCCCTGGTGTTGTGGTTATGGCGGTCATTTACGTTAAGGAAGTAGTTTGACATGTACTTCTGTATCAGGGAGGTGTAGTGGATTTTATAGACTAGGCTCAGTGCAAGTTGTTTAACTCTGTCCTCCACCTTGAGCCAGCCCACTTTGGAGAAGTGGGTAGGAGTGAGGTGGGATCTGGGGTGGAGGTCGAGAAGTAACCTGACTAGCTTGTTCTGAGATGTTTGGAGTTTAGATTTGAGGGTTTTGGAGGTGCTAGGGTACCAGGAGGTGCATGCGTAATCGAAAAAGGGTTAAATAATAATAAATGATAAATGGGTTATACTTGTATAGCGCTTTTCTACCTTCAAGGTACTCAAAGCGCTTTGACAGTATTTCCACATTCACCCATTCACACACTGATGGCGGGAGCTGCCATGCAAGGCGCTAACCAGCAGCCATCAGGAGCAAGGGTAAAGTGTCTTGCCCAAGGACACAACGGACGTGACTAGGATGGTAGAAGGTGGGGATTGAACCCCAGTAACCAGCAACCCTCCGATTGCTGGCCCGGCCACTCTACCAACTTCGCCACGCCGGGTTGAACGAGAGTTCCCGCCAGAACCCTCATGGTGCTTTTGTTGACCAGAGAGGACATTCTGTAGAGAAATCTCTTTCGTTGGTTAACCTTTCTGATTACCTTGGTTGCCATTTTATCACAGGAAAGGTTAGCCTCTAGAATGGAACCTAGGTAGGTGACCTCATCTTTCCTGGTGATAACAATGTCACCCACTTTTATAGTGAAGTCATTGATTTTCTTAAGGTTGATGTGGGACCCAAACAGGATGGATTCTGTTTTACCCAAGTGTATGGATAGCTTGTTGTCAGCGAGCCAGGTGCAAGTTCTACAGAGCTCAGCACTGAGGATTTTCTCCACCTGTGACTTGTCCTTATATGGTGATAGATGTTACAATCCCAGCTGACGCCAACATCAGGAAGAAGGAACATGAGAAACTTGAGAAGTACCAAGGGGTTGAAAGAGCAGCAGGAATGGATGTGGAAGGTCAAGGCTAGCGTGGTCCCCGTGGTAGTGGGGGTGCTCGGAGCAGTAATCCCCAAACTGGGGGAGTGGCTCTAACAGCTCCCAGGAACAACATCTGAAGCCTCAGTCCAGAAGAACGCAGTCCTAGGAACAGCCAAGATACTGCGCAGAACCCTCAAACTCCCAGGACCCGAGCTTGAGGATGACACAGATACCACCTCATTGGGTTGAGAAGGACATTTTTTTATTATTATTTATACATATACATTTTATATTCAATGACTTTTGTCATATCGGCACACAAGAGATGGCACAAAATTAGTGCTCATTGTACTAGATTTAGCCCAATGAGAACCACTACAAAATAATTTATAAAGAAAGATGTAGAGTAAGTTATAAAAAGCATAGATTATATAAGGTATATATTATAAATAGAAAGTGTATGTATGTGTTTGAAGTGATAGCAGTCTGGTCTGAATTTTGTATTATTGTTAATCCCACTGTGAATATTAAAATATGACAATTAATTTGCAATGTATTATCAATCAATCAATCAGTCAATCAAACTTTATTTATAAAGCGCGTTTGGACCCATATCCCCCATTATCACATACGTACGCACGGACACAGATACCAAACACAAACACACACACACACACACACACACACACACGCACACAACATACACACATATGCAACTATATGGACAAATGATTGCATGACTGAGTACAGAGGAGACACGTGAGTAAACACTATCACATTATAGCTTCATGTATGAAGTTTGTATAAAAAAAATGTGTGAAAATCAGTTAAGTATTGAGAAAGTTATGATGGAGTAAATGTGCCGACACTTCATTGATCCTGCCACTAGATAGAGATGTCGACCGGTTCAATATGGTGGCCCTACGGCTCGTCAGCGCTCCAGACAAGCTAACCTCCTCCAACCTCAGAGGACAAAGCTACGAACAATGGGAGACCGGGCTTTCTGCTCCGCCGCGCCCAGTTTGTGGAACGCTCTCCCTGACCACCTGAGGGCACTACAGACTGTGGATGCTTTTAAAAAAGGCTTAAAAACCCTTCTTTTTAAAAAAAAGTAATTTCTTAGATATATGCGTACTAGTTCTAGCTATTAGGCTGTTTTAGATTTTATTTTTATTTATTTTTATTATCTTTTTTTTAAAATTTTTAAATTTTTTTAATGTATTTATTTATTTATTTATTTTTAATACACTGTAGCACTTTGAGGTTGTTTGCTCAATATAAAGTGCTTTTTACAAATACAATCTATCATTATTATAATAGGCAGTAGCGGTCGATGCAGCATCTCTATATAAGATATCGAGTGTAGGAAATACATCAATTCAATTCAACAGCACGGGCGCAATTAATTTATTGTAAAAATAAAATACTGTTAGAAAGCCTAAAGTTTTTGCATGCTGATGTTTTTTTGATTAATTGTGCTTTGCTGTTTCATTTCGCCGTCCTTGAACGCACCATAGTTAAAGGGGAACTGTACTTGTTGTATAATTACGATCCGCTTTGGTCATCATTTTGAATATATTTACTTGCATATATTTGAGCTTCTGTTTTTTCCCGATTTAAATATTTTTTTCAATTTCCGATTTATACTGTAATTGCCTATATTGTAGGTCACATATCAATCACAGTTCAAAACAAAAAAAGGATTATGCAACTTTCATATCGAGTATGTATTTTCATGTTGTGACTGTCATACACAATAACAAATACATACATAGCATCATATGACGTCGCCTGAAGGCAACGTGATAAAATACACCCCCGGTCTGTCACACTAAATTTGGGCAAAAAGTCTGAATTGAGAAAAAAGATTTAAATTGGAAAAAACATCTAAATATATGCAAGTAAATATATTCAAAATGATTACCAAAGTGGATCATAATTATACAACCTGAAACAAAAGTATGCACTTATTTTAATTTTAAATACACTGATGCATTTTTCAAAACTCAACATCAGAACCTCTTTTTTCTTTAGTCATCCCTGCCCCTTATTCAGACCGACCACACTCTTGCAGATATCGGCGGACAGTTCTTTTCACCTTAAATCTTCCATTTAGAAAAAGGTGCACACGTTCTTGAAAGGGTTTAGGTCAGGTGAGGAAGGGGGCCATGACCTTATTTTTTATCTTTATTGCAATGGGGCATTGTCCTGCATAAAAATCTTCTCAAAAGAAGAAAAAAGAAAGATTTTTCAGTGTTGTAGGTTCTTGAAGAAAATGTATTTTAAAAACTCCAAGGAGGTTGATTTTAAAGTCCATCTTCAACACAAATATGTCCAACTCGCTCTTGCCCCCTGAAAGAATATTGGTATGGCCCCTCTACCCCATTTATTGCCTGTGGCAGTGTGGCAGGGTGGTCCCCTAGAATTGCCTTTCAAATTGTCATCACTTTCCCCCCTTTACGACGGCACAGCCTACTGTAGCAGATGGAGTTGCCCGTCCCTGATCCAGTCAATGGCTCATCCATCTGATCCTTCATGAGTCATTATTATCTCATCAGTACCTAAAACCTTTTTTTTCATATTTCTTGGCCCAGTCTTTGAACTCTGTCTTGTTTAGTAGTGGATGTTTTTTTTAACCTCCATTACCACAGCCTCTCCAAGTATGTTGCAGTTTGGAAAAATATGACACTAGTGGAGAATAATGGCTTCTGGCTAACATCATCTTTGATTATTTTTAAATTTGCGTCTTTTTTCCAAACATTTTGTTACCCTGTTCAGTACTTTCAACACATAGTTTGAAGAAGTCTTTTCAGATAAATATTTTAAGAAAAAAAAACTTTGCCTAGTAAACCTGCACATCTTGATACGGGGTGAGGATCTATTTTGGCCAAAACCTCCCTCATCACACAAATACGTCTGAATCCAATAAGCATATATATATATATATATATATATATATATATATATATATATATATATATATATATATATATATATATATATATATACTGTATTTTCCGGACTATAAGGTGCACTAAAAATAAATGTTTCCTCTCAAAACTCGACAGTGCGCCTTATAACCCGGTGCGCCTGATGTACGGAATAACTCTAGTTTTGCTTACCGACCTCGAAGCAATTTTATTTGGTACATGGTGTAATGATAAGTGTGACCAGTAGATGGCAGTCAAACATACGAGATACGTGTAGCCTGCAATATGATGGTAATATGACTCAAATAAACAACTCCAACATTTTATACGTTCCATTGAAAATATAGAGCATTACACGCGGCGCTCAAAAACCTATCAAAATGTTTTAGTACGACTTTGGTAGGCTACGAAGCCGCACCGCTTGATGGATTGTACTGTGCTTCAACATACGAGTATTATTATGGTGTGTGTATAAGGTAAGACATATTATCTGCCGTTTTGTTTCGGAATATTATGCAAAAGCAACTTTTCTTACCTTCTGGTACCTGCTAATCTGTATTTGGGATCTGCATAAATCCTGAAAAATTGCGCGGGTCCGCCTTTGTTGTCCGTGCCGACACCGTAGTCGATAAGCTTCTTCTTTTTCTCTATCTTCTTGTTATGGGACATTCATCCTCCGCTGTTTCCATTTCTAATATAAAGTAGTGCAAAGTTCTTACTTATATCTGTCAGTAAACTCGCCATGAAAGCGCTAAAACATACCGGTGTAGTGAGTTTACATTATTCACCCAAAGAACTCTAGTTATTAGAGAGTTCCGGTCAGACGTTTTTTCAGTTTGTTTGCCAAAATGAAAGTGTTTACCATATTCAAAACACAAAATATGTTGACTCATTATTAGTACATACTGAGGAGATTTGCATGGTGTGTTATGTAACAGAGAACATTGCTTGAGTGGCATTGCTGCAGTGGAAACATTCTTCTCCTTTGGATTTGTGTGGCCGCCCTCACATAAATCTAGCCTCCACCTACCGCACGTTGTTTCCTGTTTTGCTCTCAGACTGCACAGACTTCATTGTGCGCAACAGGAAACCAGCGTACTCCTTTCGAAGTGGATCATTCCCAAGGAATGTTAGTCACGCAGCCTTCCATGCACTTGAACTGTATCATTACATCACCGCAGAGTGGATGGACACGTCACTCCGCTTCCTCTTTTATAAAGAACAGACGCTTGCAATCTTTACTACTACTATTAAAATGCCTCTCTCTCTTTGCTGTGTCAAATATGCACAATTTGCTTTGATGAACAACATAAATGTGTCATTAATGTGTCATTAGAACAGCTCCAGTGCACAAAGCAACGTTCTGAAAGTGTTGCTGTGATGAGTTTTGTGTGTAAAAACCTAAGCGCTGCCTAAACCCATCAAAAACTAAACCAAAGACATGACCTTGCACTGGGTTAAAGTAAGGGGTTATGATTCGGGTTAGCTTTTTGGGAAAGATTGAATTAAAGGTTAAGGTATGGTTAATTGTAAAGGCTAGGTTAGGTTTAGGCTTGAGGCCTATGGAAGACGGGAGGTCCAAGGAACTGCACGTCGGTCTGTCAGTCTTTTTGCGATGGACGGTGTAATGTAATGTTATCCGTTATCCTGCAAAAAAATGGCCATCTGACAAGTTTGGGTATTTTATTTGATTTGTATTTGTTTTACATATGCCGTAGAATTTCTGACCTTTTGACCTATATTTCGTGTCTTTTAAGAATGTCCGCTCATTTTCAATTCTCTTGTATTTTGTGCCATTGAATGGACCAGTTGTGGGACAAAAGTGAATATTAAGTCGTGCCAACCTGTCTACAGAATGTGTTGACTGTCTAAAGGATTCGAGTTGTTATGGAACAGATAGGAAAAACAACAAGACATTGACGCACTCGATAAGGAACAATGACGCACAACAGACATATAAAAAATGGCAGAAGACCGGAACTCGACAGTGATTTTGGCTTGTGTGTGTCTTGTTTACTCCAGAGTAACACGTGGTCTGTCTGCACGGCCAACTTAATTCAACCTGCACTTCTGATAATGGGTAAATAAATTTGTTGTACTAAACTACTTTTGTTGACTGTTTAAGCTTCGGACAATCCACTACACATATAAAAAAATTAGGGCACCCTTTGTGCCATACAGGTTTTAGGGCTAAGGTTAGAACAGTAGTTCCTAACCTTATTGGAGGTACCGAACCCCATCAGTTTCCTACGCGCATTCACCGAACCCTTCTTCAGTGAAAAATATATATATATATATATTTTTTTTTTCAAATTCAAGACAAAGTTATATGTTTTTTTACTGGTGCACAAAATGAACCGTGCATGAACATCACCTTGTTCAAAGAACAAAACCAACACAGTGCATGAACTCACAACAAATTACACACCTGCAAATCAGTCTGACTTCTGCTCTTGCCGTATCCATAATGCGCCGATAGGGAGAAGTTTTTATTTACACGATGAGTCGATTGTGTCTTGACCTCCACGGCGGAGGCTCCGCCGAACCCCTGAGGCCGACTCACTGAACCCCTAGGGTTCGATCGAACCCAGGTTAAGAACCACTGGGTTAGAATTAAGCCTCAGAATCAGGGTTGTTTAATTCAATACACACTTAAGTCGCGGCCTGAACAGGAATGATTTATAACCCCTCTAAACCCGGTTCACATGTGTTGTCTAACGGCCCAGGGTATTAACAAACATGAGTCCGTAATGTGTGCTAACTTTAAAGATACAGAGTTGTTATGTGTCAGTCATCTGTGGTTGCTTTTTGTAGCTTGGACAAAATGTGCATGACAGCAAGTGTACTGTATGAGGGGCCGTTAGGGTCATTATTTAGAATGACCTCTTACATGCACTACTGAAATGCTCTCACATAAACAACTGAAATGTTTTTCTCTCACACACACGACTGAAACACTCTCATGCACACTACTGAAACACTCTTATACACACTACTGAAATGCTCTCACATAAATAACTGAAATGCTCTCACATAAATAACTGAAATGCTCTCACTTTGTATGTTTTCATATGTCAATGGACTTTTTTTTTAACACTGTTGTTCATTTTTGAAAGTATATGCATTCTTGTTTGTTCGTTCCTGCTTGAATAGTTCTATTTTCTGACAGTCTGAGAGTTCGTAAAAGCACCGTGACTGGTGAGTGGACTGAGCGTGGCTAAAACTTAGGAAGCAATAGTCTAGAAGCGAACTGTTTAGCATGCACACTAAGACAACTGTGATTGCTCGTTTTAATTAAGTGATAGTTGATTGACCACCCCTCGTCATCCTTTTTCTATCGGAAATTGGACACGGTACGCGCCTTGCCCCTGAATTATAGCTGCCTGCTGGTAAAGGTAATGATCTTTCCGCAGGTTAACATACAGAAACTTTGCTACAACTTCTACCTCCTCTCTTTAATCTCTGGGGACCGCACTAAACAATCCAGTCTCTACCGTGTTCATTTGTTTATCAGGATAGTTTAACCTTTTTTCGAGGCGGAAAAAATTGCAGATGAGATCTCTATTTTGTTCATTTTACTGAAAGACTTATACTAAAGACCTTTTAGTTGCAGGATTTACAGCATGTGACAATATACTGACACCAAGTGACCTGTAAGTATACATTACAATCGTCGACAATTTGTTTATCTATCCTTTCATTTTCTACCGCTTGTACCTCTAGAGGTCGCGGGGGGTTGGAGCCTATCCCAGCTGCACTCAGGTGAAAGACAGGGTGCACCCTTAACAAGTCGCCACCTCATTGCATCTCTTTTGTCATAAACTGTTGGAGGTGAACCCCAAGATGCAGAGATGGCAGGCGTAGCGCAGGAAAACATGACTTTTTTTTTCAGATAACAGGAACCAGAAAACAGGAGACAGGAAAACAGGCAACAGGAAACAGGATACCGGGAAACCAATCATTGAGCCCTGACTGGAGGGCGAGGCAGGCATAAATAGCAGCCAGCTGATTGACAACAGGTGTGGCCAGGCTGCCAATCAGCAGCGGGTGAGGGGAAACAAGCAGGAAATGGAACCAAAATAAGAGCACTGACAGGAAATAAACACCAACCTAGGAAACACAACCCGACGTTAATGTGACAGATCGTCACATCTTTCTTAGAACACACCATAGATCAGTGGTTTTTAACCTGGGTTCGATCGAACAAGGGTTTCGTGGAGCCTCCGCCGCGGAGGTCAAGCCACACCCGACTCATCATATACATAAAAACTTCTCCCTATCGGCATATTATGGATACTGCAACAGCAGAAGTCAAACTGATTTGCAGGTGTATAATTTGTTGTGAGTTCTGAATGCGCATATGAAACTGGTGGGGTTCGGTATTTCCAACAAGGTTAAGAACCACTGCCATAGATTGTGACGAACAGTCGACTATAGGCAAAATCTAAAACGTTGGATTCAACAATGAAAATCCTTAGTCGAAGACAGCCTTACTCTGTTATCATTAGGGGTGTCAAAAAAATTTTTTTTTTAGAATGAATCGCAATTCTTACTTGTAATGATTCTTATTCGATTCAAAACATTGAAAACATCTATTAAAACATATAGATATATATATGCACAGTACAGGCCAAATGTTTGGACACACCTTCTCATTTCAATGTGTTTTCTTTATTTTCATGACTATTTACATTGTAGATTGTCACTGAATGCATCAAAACTATGACACCTGTGAGGTGAAAACCCTTTCAGGTGACTACCTCTTGAAGCTCATCAAGAGAATGCCAAGAGTGTGCAAAACAGTAATCAGAGCAAAGGGTGGCTATTTTGAAGAAATTAGAATATAAAACATGTTTTTACTTATTTCACCTTTTTTTCTTAAGTACATAACGCCACATGTGTTCATTCATCGTTTTGATGCCTTCAGTGACAATCTACAACAGACCTGGGCAAATTAAGGCCCCGGGGCCACATGCGGCCCGTTGAGCTTTTCAATCTGGCACGCCGTATATTCCCAAATCATTTTTTTAGATCTTTAAGATGGAAACTGTAGCTGCCATTATGATGTGCAGCCATGCTTTCAAATGATCGTAAGTCTTCAACTATACAAAGTATTTCAATGGTTGGAATCTGCGTTTATGGATGATTTACCAGTTACTATGGTAATCTAATTAGTTACTATGGTCATCTAATTAGTTACTATGGTAATCTACGTCACAGCAGCTCAGATGAGGCACCAAGCAGTGTGGGCGGGAAGCGTTTCCACAGACGCGGAAGGAGATTGTCACAACAAAGTTCTAAAGCTTAGTGATATATATAATAGAATAGAATAGAAAGTACTTTATTGATCCCTGGGGGAAATTCAGCAAATATCAGATATATCAGATTGTAGGTGGGTTTATTTTGTTCATATTTCACTGTTTTGTTGCGTTTCACTTGATTATAAAATATGTTGATCGAAAGGGGGTGTGACGTTCATATTTTGTCAATATTCAATGTTTTATCGTTCATGGAAAAATGTAAAATTCTATTACGTTTTTTAAGGCGGTCTGTCAAAACGTTTTTAGCATTCAATCAAGACATTATTGTGAGGTTTTGTATTAGTGTTCCTAAAAATAGATATATATTATATATATTTTATATCATATATTTCCCCAGACACATTTTTCTCTCTAAATGTGGCCCCCGAGGCAAAATAATTGCCCAGGCCTGATCTACAATGTAAATAGCTGTGAAAGTAAAGAAAACACATTGAATGAGTGTTGACGTAGATGCTCATATCTGTTGTACAGATTTACTTTAGAAAAGAGAAGTGTGGGATACCCTTCTTGTTGCCTTATTTGTATTTGACTTTATTAAATGTTTGTGTTGAATTTTAGTAAACAAAACCAGTTTTCTTTTACGTAATATAGAAATGCATCAGAGCTGTTGTCTACTTTTGAATCATTTTGAATCCATCCTGAATTGAATCGTTACCCCCAATAATCAAATTCAATCGAATCGTGTGGCGTCCAAAGATCCAGTTATCTATATCTTTAAAGGCATACTGAAATGAACATTTTCTTATTTAAACGGGGATAGCAGGTCCATTCTATGTGTCATACTTGATCATTTCGCGATATTGCCATATTTTTGCTGAAAGGATTTAGTAGAGAACATCGACGATAAAGTTCGCAACTTTTGGTCGCTGATAAAAAAGCCTTGCCTGTACCGGAAGTAGCGTGACGTCACAGGTTGTGGAGCTCCTCACATCTGCACATTGTTTACAATCATGGCCAGCAGCAGCGAGAGCGATTCGGACCGAGAAAGCGACGATTACCCCATTAATTTGAGCGAGGATGAAAGATTTGTGGATGAGGAAAGTGAGAGTGAAGGATTAGAGGGCAGTGGAAGCGATTCAGATAGGGAAGATGCTGTGAGAGGCGGGTGGGACCTGATATTCAGCTGGGAATGACTAAAACAGTAAATAAACACAAGACATATATATACTCTATTAGCCACAACACAACCAGGCTTATATTTAATATGCCACAAATTAATCCGCATAACAAACACCTCCCCTCTCCCGTCCATATAACCCGCCAATACAAATCAAACACCCGCACAACACACTCAATCCCACAGCCCAAAGTACTGTTCACCTCCGCAAAGTTCATACAGCACATATATTTCCCCAAAGTTACGTACGTGACATGCACATAGCGGCACGCACGTACGGGCAAGCGATCAAATGTTTGGAAGCCAAAGCTGCGTACTCATGGTAGCGCGTCTGCTATCCAACTCAAATTCCTCCTGTTTGTGTTGCTGCAGCCAGCCGCTAATACACCGATCCCACCTTCAGCTTTCTTCTTTGCTGTCTTCATTGTTCATTAAACAAATTGCAAAAGATTCACCAACACAGATGTCCAGAATACTGTGGAATTTTGCGATGAAAACAGACGACTTAATAGCTGGCCACAATGCTGTCCCAATATGTCCGCACAATCCGTGACATCACGCGCAGGCGTCATCATACCGAGACGTTTTCAGCAGAATATTTCGCGGGAAATTTAAAATTGCACTTTACTAATCTAACCCGGCCGTATTGGCATGTGTTGCAATGTTAAGATTTCATCATTGATATATAAACTATCAGACTGCGTGGTCGGTAGTAGTGGCTTTCAGTAGGCCTTTAATGTTTTGTTTTGTACGGATAGGGTTTAATAGTTAAAGTGGGGTCGCTTTTAGTCCTGTACAGTTAAATGATTGCTACTTTTGTTTGGTAAAAATGGTTAGTGCAATGCGTCCCACATATACCAATGTGGGCTTAGCTGTTATATATATTTCATAAGATGTATATGTGGCGGTGATGATGTTATAAGTTTGGCTTCTTATTTGCTAAAGGTTGCCTTGCAGGCCACAGTCGGGTTATCATTTTTAGTTTGAATGCGTTATTGTGTGGTTTTTTTACTTTGATGCCAAAGTATACGGTATCTGTTCAAGCTACTCTGAAGCATGACTTCAAGTTTCAACTTCAATTCATACAGAAAGGAAAATAACCCCAGATATTGGAGTCAGAGTATTTTTGATCCGAAGATCTTTCAAAACCGGTTCGTCTGGATTAACACTTTGGATCAGGTCGGTGACTCCGAGAGCCTTTAAAGATGTGATCTCTCTGATAAGGCCTCTGTGTTGCACAGTCCGGTGAGAAAGGTATTAGGGGACTGCCCTCTGATGGTAAACTCCGGCTGATGCAGCTGGAAGGACGGAGGTGGTCCTCGGCTGGAGATGAACGACCAGGCAAAGTAGCCGCAAAGCCGCGAGATAATATTGTGAAATATTTGTGCCGTTAGAGACAACAATGAATAGCCTTGATGCTCCGAATCCTGCGCTGGAACTTGCCATTAGAGCAGGAACAAGCGCCGGGAGAAATGAAGTGTCACGCGCTGTGGGAGTTTTACGGTACATCGTACAGGACAGATAAGAGTGCAGGGGGTTCAAATGTGCTTGTTTCCTGCTTTGTTATTTTTCCACTCGCACACACTGGGAGCATGCAGGCTTAGGTCTCAGCAGCCTCAGCGTTATCTGCAGACCATAACCATACATCTTAGACATCATTACGTAGTCGACAGGCAGTTTTAGGCCAGGGGCTGGTGGACCTCTTTAGATGAACTTGCGGGCACTTGCGGTTGTTCTTTATAGGACGTCCATATGTATAAACAAAGCAGTCCTATTTACTTCCAAACAATTTATTTGCACATACAGTATCTCACAAAATGAATATTCCCCTTACAGACCGTAGATCTTCTCAGGGGACAATACTAGAAGTGTAACTTGGATACACTTTCGAGTAGTGAGTCAGAAACACACATCCATTATTGTCTACATAGGTGGCAACTCAAGTGAAAAGAAAATAACAGTCTGTTTCCCAGAGTCATAGTCTGTGGCTGCATGAGTGCTGCCGCCACTGGGGATCACTAAGCAAAATAGCAATTTCAACATTTACTGTGACGTTTGATGCAGAACATGATTGGTTTTATTTTTAGCGCTAGTTTGTTTAGAAATTTGCATGAATAATGGATCGACGTATAAATAAATAACCTTATAGCAGTGGTTCTTAACCTTGTTGGAGGTACCGAACCCCACCAGTTTCATATGCGTATTCACCGAACCCTTCTTTAGTGAAAAATACAATGATTTTTTTTTCAAATTCAAGACAAATTTATATGTTTTTGGTAACACTTAAGTATGGGTAACATATTCTAAGTAACAAAGACTTAATTTAGAGTTATTTGGTTAGGGCCAGGGTTAGAGGGTTAGGGTTATAATAAGGCAATGCCAAATAATGCATTAATAAGTACTTAATAATGACTAGTTAAGAGCCAATATATTACTAATTTGCATGTTAATAAGCAACTAATTAATGGTGAATATGTTCCCCATACTAAAGTGTTACCATGTTTTTTTACTGGTGCACAAAATGAACCGTGCATGAACATCACCTTGTTCAAACAACAAAACCAACACAGTGCATAAACTCACAACAAATTACACACCTGCAAATCAGTGTGACTTCTGCTGTTGCCGTATCCGTAATACGCCGATAGGGAGAAGTTTTTATTTACACGATGAGTCAGGTGTGTTTTGACCTCCGCCGAACCCCTGAGCCCGACTCATGGAACCCCTAGGGTTCGATCGAACCCAGGTTAAGAACCATTGCCTTATAGTCTTGTTTCTGGAGTCATTTGTTGTCTTTGATTTAGTTCTAGGTTCTGTTCTTGTTTTTCCCTGCTAAGTGGGGCAGCAAAGCCCTGAGTTGCAAAGGAAACAGCACAGTGGGCATTACGAGTATAAACTATTTGTGGGTACAAATGATTGGGTTGTACAAATTCTACCTAGCGACAAGTTATAAACATGGCGCAAATAACAGTTTGAACTGTAAATACGTTGGGAGGTTTTATAATTAATTGCAATACTGTTGCAATCAGTTGTTTTCCTCTGGCATTTATTTTAAAATGAAAGTTTTAGTATCCATTTAGGAATCTGGTAGATTTTGCTTGCCCTTGCAAATTTAAAGACGGGAAAACCGGACTTGCTGTGTTCATTGTAGTGTTGTCCCGATACCAAAATAATTTTAATGCTTTTTGGTATTTTTCGATATTTTTCTAAATAAAGGGGACCACAAAAAATTGCATTATTGGCTTTATTTGAACAAAAAACCTTACGGTACATTAAACATATGTTTCTTATTGCAAGTTTGTTCTTAAATAAAATAGTGAACATACTAGACAACTTGTCTTTTAGTAGTAAGTAAGCAAACAAAGGCTCCTAATTTAGTCTGCTGACATATGCTGTAACATATTGTGTTATTTTCCATTTAATAATTTTGTCAAAATTATTAAGGACACGTGGTAGAAAATTAAATATTAATCTACTTGTTCATTTACTGTTAATATCTGTTTACTTTATCTTTTAACATGTTCTATCTACACTTCGGTTAAAATGTAATAATCACTTATTCTTCTGTTGTTTGGATGCTTTACATTAGTTATGGATGATACCACAAATTTGGGTATCAATCCGATACCAAGTCGTTACAGGATCATGCATTGGTCGGATTCAAAGTCCTCATGTGTCCAGGGACATATTTCCTGAGTTTATAAACATAATATACATTTTTTTAAAACAAAAGAATATGTTGTGATGCCAAAAAATATTGTCGTATTCATAGTAGTATTGACTAGATACGCTCCTGTACTTGGTATCATTACAGTGGATGTCAGGTGTAGATCCACCAATGGCGTTTGGGGGTAGAAGACCGGTACTTTTCAGAGGTGGTATAGTACCGAGTATGATTCATTAGTATCGCGGTATTATACTAATACCGGTATACCCAGGCCTGGCCCTAACCAATCTGGCGCCCTAAGCAAGATTTTAGGTGCCCCCCCCACATCGGCAGTGAAGTGTATATACTCACAAGAAACCGAATAGCTTTGTCTTTGACCTTTTTTTTTACTTAAAGAAAGCAAATTAACATATTATATGAGAATGTTATGTTATGATTATCTTTAACCGAATCACAGCAGTGCTCAAATTAAAAAGCAGCATTCCCTCTCATGTGATATTGCTTAATTAACATTAATGATGTGCACTTTAACAACTAGGCTTACAACTATACCTAATATATAAAGGGGTGGAAAAGTGACTATTACTTGAAGGGCAAACATTAGCTAACCAGAAGGCAAGAACAATGTAAACAAAAACACCTGCTTAAAAGATATAATACAAATGTCCCTGAGGAATGTAAGGTGGGAGTACTGTAATTACCTAACGTTACATTATTATTTTCCATAACAATTTAGCCCCCTCCACAATATTAACCCGACGTTAAAACAGAACTAGCTATTTATTGATTAGCAATTGCCGAATCATGTAACATTAGCTTAATGCTAAAGCCAGGTTACTATCACATTCTGTAACAGACAAATAATTTCATGTAGGCTAACGTTGTAATGGCCATAGGGGTCCATCGATATATATATATATATAATAAATTGCCAGTCACAGTTAACTTGTGCTCAGCTGGGAAAATAAATATATATATATACTTATTGTCATCCATTTACTTATTATAAACTGTTACAGGCGTATTTAATAATCTTGTTAATATTAAATATGTACGTAAATAATATGTGGGGATATAAAAGGCATCCGGTTCTATCAGACCGGGCGGAAGCGGAAAGTGACGTCACTAACCACCTGGAGCACCTGTCAGACGCAGTGTTTTTTGCCACGGAGCCACTTCTTGGAATAATCTGCCTTTTGACTTTTTTGGTGTGCTTTCCATTGGCCTGTGGAGAACCGGGAGAACAGGGACTCTTTCCAGGAGGACTTTGAGTTGGATGCGCAGTCTCGGTACCGTGAGTACACTGCTGCGGCTTTCAAACATCCATCGCTTGCCCGTACGTGCATGTCACGCTACGTGCATGTCACGTACGTAACTTTTGGGACTTTGGGGAAATATATGTGTTGTATGAACTTTGGGCTGTGGGATTTAGTGTGTTGTGTAGGTGTTTGATTTATATTGGCGGGTTATATGGACGGGAGGGGGGAGTTGTTTGCTATGCGGGATTAATTTGTGGCATATTAAATATAAGCCTGATCGTTTTGTGGCTAATAGTTATACATGTCTTGTGTTTATTTAATATATTAATCATTCCCAGCTGAATATCAGGTCCCACCCGTGACTCCTTAATTGCGTAGTGGCAAAGACACCCGGGGAACTTGGGTGCGTTTGTTACAGAGTGGTGGCCCGTACGGGGGAGCGGGGCTTAGTGTATCATTGATATCAGCGGCTCATATTTTCGTTGTTTTTTTGCGAAACACGTTAAGGGGAATAAGTAGTACATAAACATTATTTGTCTTGTTAAAATATAAATTCATATTGGGTTCATTTTTACCCTTAAATAGTCATCAGTGTGACACACACTCCTATTGTGTCACCATTTTTTCTACATTTTGATACATATATACATCCATTTTCTGGTACATAAAGACATACTATTTTTATACATTTACACACATAGACACTTACATATACGACAATTAATAAATACTTACACGTAATTAGTTAATTGGAGCAATGTCAACCAGCAGCCACTCCCTAATGGAGGAAGATGACAGACAGGACTTTGCTGATGCAGCCCAGGACTCAACTCCGCCCCTTGACCCTTTCCGCCATGTCACCAGTAGGCCCAATCCAAATGGTGTTGCTGAGCTGACTAACTTGCTGGACTCTATGTATTTAGAACAGTCCAGACAGGAGGCGGCAGCAGAGGAAGAGGATGGGGTGGAACCAGAAGCTGTCCTGGAGCAACTTCTAACGCTGCAACAACGAGTGGACATTCTGGAGAACCGACTCACAGAAGCGGTCGACAGCACCCTTAACCGGGAGGATGGACTTAGGGCAGCGATGGAGGCCATGGCGGCAGGGATGAAAGCGTATGTGGACACGAAGGTGCAGAACTTCGACCAAGCTGTCGCAGCATGTCTGCGTCGAAGAGATGAAAGGTGGGGAGAGGAATTGAAAAATACCCTTGCTAAAACCCGAAGGTTTTGGCGACCAGCTAGCTTCTCCACTCCTGCAGCCGCCATACCAGTCCGCCACCACCCGCCTGTCAGAGACATCACCTTCCCTATTACACCTGCTGTCACCATCGCACCTGCTGTCACCACCATCGCACCTGCTGTCACCACCATCGCACCTGCTGTCACCACCATCGCACCTGCTGTCACCGCCATCACACCTGCTGTCACCGCCATTACACCTGCTGTCACCGCCAGACCACCCATCAGGATGGAATTTCCCCAGTTTGGAGAGTCCAGAGGCTCAGCCGATGTCACCGATTTCATCGAACAGTGTGAAAACTTTTTAGCACTCCGCCCTCTGAGCGATGCTGAGCTGGTGGGAACACTCAATGCTGTCTTAAAAGGTCCTGCCAGGAGTTGGTGGTCGGCAGCCCGCAGTACCATAACCAGCTGGTCTACATTTAAGCAGTCTTTCCTGGAAGCCTTTTTGCCAACTGACTACCAATCCGAGATTGAGATGCAGCTCCACTCCATTCTTCAAACTCCTAATCAGTGCTTGCGAGATTTCGCATATGATTATCGTGCCCTCTGCCTGAAGTGGAGACATGACATGGAGGAAGCCGAGATCGTGCGTCGCATACTCGGTGCCTGCAATCCCAGGTTGGCCAGTAGTCTACGTGGAATCGTGACAACGGTAGAACAGCTGGTCAAGGTGGGATCCCTGATTGAACGAGATTGGACAAATAGTAAAGACTATTGGAGTCGTGTCCAACAAAGCAACCCTCCAAAAAGATCTGGCAAGAAGATGGAGCATGGGCCGAGTCGAAGTGGGGCCGACCTTGCTGCTGCTATGGGCGAACAATCCCTCCTGGTGGTCCCTATTAGCATGCGCGGCTCTAAAGGAGATGGAGTCCTGGACTCCGGATGCACGTACTCACTAATGAGTCATACGCTGTGGAAGGCTGTGAGGAAGTGCGGCGAGGTTCTGGAGCCAAGCGGCATTCCAAAGTTTGTCATGGCAAATGGACAAATAAACCAAGCAGTTGGAAAAGCCACCCTGCTCCTCAATCTGCATGACTGTCATACCACCCTACAGATTCATGTGATGGCTGATGGCCACTTATGTATGCCCTTGTTGTTAGGTCTCGACTTCATGACCACATCACAAATGGTACTCAAACCTCATCTCAAGAGGTATGTCATGCCCGGAGGGAGAGAATTCAAATTTCTCCCCAAAGGCAGAGAAATGCTTCGCTGGACTCACCCTGGTTCCTCCATTAATTTTTACATGGCCATAAATGAAGAACCCCAAGTTAATCAGTCTGCCATCCCCCTCCTCGAATCCCAACCTGAGGTGGTGCGACCACTGCTGCAGAAGTGGCCAACTGTGTGGACTGAGACTACTGGGGCCACCAGGGTAATTAAACATCAAATCACCACCATGGATGAGATGCCTGTGAGGAAGCGGGCTTACAGAGTGTCCAGTCAAAAACAAGAAATAATCGAGGAACAAATCAAAAAAATGATCAGCACTGGAGTGATAGAGCCATCAACATCTCCGTGGGCCTCTCCTGTTGTTCTGACACCCAGGAAGGACGGAACACCCCGATTCTGTGTGGACTACAGGGGCTTGAACGCCAAAACCCAGCATGACGCCTACCCCATGCCCCTCATACATGAGATCCTGGAGTCATTGCAAGGTGCAAAATATTTCAGCTCCCTTGACCTGCAGTGTGGCTACTGGCAGGTTGCCATGGATGAGGATAGCAAGCCAAAGACTGCCATGATCACACATCTGGGCCTATATCAATTTAAAGTCATGCCCTTTGGACTGCGTAATGCTGGGGCGACCTTCCAGCGTTTAATGGAGACAGTTCTGGGTGAGCTTAGGGGAAGGATCTGTTTCGTGTACATTGATGACATCATTGTGTTTTCCCAAACAGAAGAACAACACCTGCTTGACCTTGAAGCGGTGTTTGCAAAATTACAACAAGCAAACCTTACACTCAACATCAAGAAATGCCACCTGCTTCAAGATCAGCTCACCTTCCTTGGACACCTAATATCAGGCAAAGGAGTGGAAGTAGATCCGGAAAAAATATCAGCAATAACTGCATACCCCCCTCCCACAGACCTGAAGAGTCTTCAGAGGTTTCTTGGCATGGTCGGCTGGTACCACAAGTTCATCCCCAGGCTGGCCGACATTTCGTCTCCTCTAAACCAACTAAAGAAGAAGGATGTTCCTTGGGAGTGGAGTCCTACCTGCCAGGAGGCCTTCGACCACCTCAAATCCCTTTTACAGTCTCCACCAGTGCTTGCTCAGCCCCATCCACAAATCAGTTTCCAGGTTCACTGTGATGCCAGTGACTTGGGCCTTGGCGCGGTCCTGATGCAACGCCTTGAAGGTGAAGAACGGCCAATTGCCTTTGCCTCCAGAGCGCTCCAAGGAGCTGAAGTCCGCTACTCCACTGCCGAAAAAGAGTGCTTGGCTGTGGTGTGGGCAGTTGAGAAGTGGAGACATTTCCTCGAGGGAACAACTTTTGATGTCTTCACGGACCACAGTGCTCTTGCCTGGGCATTCAACTGCCCTAAGACTTCGTCCCGACTTACACGATGGACGCTGAGACTACAGGGATTCACATTCAGAGTCCATTACAAGAAGGGCTGCTGCAATGTGGTACCGGATGCATTGTCACGGGCACCCCAATCACCAGAAGGGAAGATTTGCCTTGTTGTTCCGAAAACCTACTGGTCAGATCTCCCCAGCACACTGCAAGATCTTTCTGAGGCTCAAAAAACTGATACAACATGTCTGGAATGTGGACCTTCTGTTGACCAACCTACACCTGGCCGGATCCACTATCAACTTCAGCAAGGGGTGTGGTACCGGGGAGTACCATCTAAGTATGGCGGCTTCAATTATCAGCTGGTAGTGCCATTGTCTCTGGTGCCGCAGTTCCTGGCCTACTTTCATGACAGTCCATTCGGAGGACATCTGGGGAGAATGAAGACGCTCTTGAAGATTCTGGAAGTAGCTTGGTGGCCGACAGTAAGGAAAGACGTCTGGAGTCACGTCCAAGCATGCAGGACTTGTCAACAATACAAAAACCCCAACGACAAGCCAGCTGGACAACTCCAGTCCTCTACTGTCAACGCCCCAGGAGAGATGCTGGGGGTGGACTTCATGGGACCTTTTCCCCTCAGTAAGGACCGGAACTCTGTGCTGATGGTGGTGGTGGACTACTACTCCAAGTGGGTAGAGCTTTTTGCCCTGAAAGACGCCAAAACTCCCAAGGTCTGCCAAATTCTCAAAAATGACATTTTCACTCGCTGGGGAGTTCCCACATATCTTGTGTCTGACCGAGGGCCACAGTTCACAAGCCAACTGATGTCCCGTCTGTGCGAATCCTGGGGGGTAACCCATAAACTAACCACAGCTTACCACCCCCAAACCAACATGACAGAACGAGTCAATCGCACCCTCAAGACTATGATTGCCGCCTTCGTAGGGAACCATCATCAAGACTGGGATAAGTGGCTGCCTGAATTCCGGTTTGCCCTTAACACCGCTGTCCATGAGACGACTGGTTCAACCCCTGCCAGGTTGACTCTCGGGCGGAATCTGATGGGACCCCTGGAACGACTGGTGCACAAAGCTCCACCACCACACACATCTGCATATCACACCATACTTACACACACACACCTAAAGGAGGAAGTGGAGAGACATGTAGGCGCGTCCAAAGCTCGACAAGCCAGATATTATAATGCACGACACAAAGATGTACACTTTGTAGTTGGGGATCTGGTCTGGATTAGGGCGCACCCACTTTCCAAAGCTTCAAGTAAATTCTCTGCCAAACTAGCACCCAGATGGTTAGGTCCTGTGCGGGTAGAGAAGAAGTTGGGTCCTGTAAATTACAGTATTCGTTGGTTGACTGATAAGTGTAAGGTGGATACTATTAATGTGGTAAACATGAAACCCTATTATGGTCCCCATAAGCCGCTGGCTGGGGGGGGGGGAATGTAATGGCCATAGGGGTCCATCGATATATATATATATATAATAAATTGCCAGTCACAGTTAACTTGTGCTCAGCTGGGAAAATAAATATATATATATACTTATTGTCATCCATTTACTTATTATAAACTGTTACAGGCGTATTTAATAATCTTGTTAATATTAAATATGTACGTAAATAATATGTGGGGATATAAAAGGCATCCGGTTCTATCAGACCGGGCGGAAGCGGAAAGTGACGTCACTAACCACCTGGAGCACCTGTCAGACGCAGTGTTTTTTGCCACGGAGCCACTTCTTGGAATAATCTGCCTTTTGACTTTTTTGGTGTGCTTTCCATTGGCCTGTGGAGAACCGGGAGAACAGGGACTCTTTCCAGGAGGACTTTGAGTTGGATGCGCAGTCTCGGTACCGTGAGTACACTGCTGCGGCTTTCAAACATCCATCGCTTGCCCGTACGTGCATGTCACGCTACGTGCATGTCACGTACGTAACTTTTGGGACTTTGGGGAAATATATGTGTTGTATGAACTTTGGGCTGTGGGATTTAGTGTGTTGTGTAGGTGTTTGATTTATATTGGCGGGTTATATGGACGGGAGGGGGGAGTTGTTTGCTATGCGGGATTAATTTGTGGCATATTAAATATAAGCCTGATCGTTTTGTGGCTAATAGTTATACATGTCTTGTGTTTATTTAATATATTAATCATTCCCAGCTGAATATCAGGTCCCACCCGTGACTCCTTAATTGCGTAGTGGCAAAGACACCCGGGGAACTTGGGTGCGTTTGTTACAACGTTACCTACCTGCTACCTCTGTCTTTTTCTCGTTTCTCCTCTTCTTTTATCTTTTTTCTTCCTTGGGCACCTGACAGTTTTGGCCGTTTTGACATCTTGTGTTGATTTTGTGATGTGGTAAGAGTCATGATACGGGAAGGGAGGGGGCGCACCGTGCGGGGGGATGGGGGGCGCGTAATGTTGTGACAAATAATATTTATATTAAATAGGCTTTACTTTGCATTTTAATTAACGTGGGATTATTTTTTGTATTTAGAAATAATAGTACCAACTTTTTTTTTTTTTTTTTCTCCAACATTTGTGGCACTGGTGTGGCGCCCCCTAATGGACGGCGCCCTTAGCATTTGCCTATACGGCCTATGCCACGGGCCGGCCCTGGGTATACCGTACAACCTTAGTTCATTGTTATAAAATCTGCACTCTGTTTTCATTTCAACGCAACCAAAGCTTCGGTTCTGTGTTTTATTATTGTGTATTATGTTCTAGCCTTAACGCTGCACAAGCAAAAAAGGCAGCACAATATACTGTATTTGTTCCGTTTGCAAGATTTGTTGATCAGAAAAAGAGAGATCAAACATGCCTGGTGTGTAGATTTTTTTTATAAGAGTAAAATAAAACAGAAGACGAATAAAAGAGATGCTTTTTTGATGAAGAATAGAACATATCCAAGGACTTGAAACCAAGCGACATGTTGCAAATGAATTAAAACCATAACATAAGCAATTTTGATAGTGTGTATGAAACAACACACTCAAAGTGTTTGGGGTTTATTTTGCACAGTTTATTTGATTTTAGTTCCCAGTATTTGGGTTTGACGCCACGAAAACCTGCACATTATTGCACAAAAGATAATGATCTCACAACGCGTCTCCAGGAAACTAGTAATGATAAGAGAGAATCACAAACGATGCAATATGGAAAGTCGTGAGAGCGTATGCTGAGACACAGAAAAGGGGTAATGAAGGTAAAAAAAAGCCTCCACAAAGATATCAACAAAGTCCTCTATATCCGTACACGCACACACACACACACGCATACACACACACACCTGGAGAGTGTTCCAGGGGGGTGGCACATTGTAATTTGGCACATCCATTTCCTAGACTGGTTTGTCTTCAGCAGCCTGAAAGCCCACTGGGGGCTTCTTCCAGCCCAGCCCGGAATGATGTCACTTTCCCGAACACACACTCAGTCAAGTGCAAAGGAATCTTCACTATCTTCCTTATAACTGGCCTATTTTTCTGCCTATGGTGATTCTTGTCATAGCGAGTTGGAAATGATTTCTCTGAGCTTTTCGACGGCAGACGAAGTTTGACCCCGATCCACAGCCTCTTACTGCACACGTAATGATGTATATATGGGCTCCTCACAGGCGCATTGGATCCTCCCAAAAAATGTCCGCAGAGGCGACCCGCTCGGCTTTGCCAATAGTCAGTGGCATCTGCTCTCCTCTCCAGCATATGTGGGAATTAAATGGCAAAAAACAAGTTGCCCTCCCGTGACATTTGCTTCCCTTTGATAATTTACTCTCAACTCCATCACTTAATTTTAGCCCACTGCCAGCGTGTGTGTGTGTGGGTGTGTTCTTGTATTTCTACCCTTCTTGAGACACCAACAAGGAAAAGCACCGTCCATATGCGGACTGGTGAACAAGTTAGGACCGAAATCATGGTCCCATTGCATCTAATAGACAATGTCTCATTTGCACCCCCGGTGGTGAAATCTATAAAATATAGGGTGGTCCCTAAAAGGAGGGATTTTTCAAATTGACTGTTTGTCGGTTTTAAAAGTGCTCCCCCTCTGGTCAACATATGAAATAACAAGTGTGTGTAAAAATTTGAAGTGCTCCCCCTCTGGCCAACTTATGTAATAATAAGTGTGTGTAAGAAGTTGAAATGCCGCTCCTTTGCCCTAAATCAGGGGTGTCCAAAGTGCGGCCCGCAGCTAATTGTGTACCGGCCCGCCACACATTCTGGAAATGCTGTTGCAAAAATTTAAAAAAAAGTGGAATGAGGTGAAATCTACCTAGAAAAGTTGCAATGTTGACACAAAACTGCCTTGCAGGCTTTTTTTCCCCTTTTGTCTATCTTTGTTTTATTTTTTTTGCCATTGCTGAAAAAAAATAAATAAATCAATGATTAATAAGGTAAGAATTATTGACCTATTCAAGGCTCCAATTGTTTCAAATATTTCACTTTAAAATGTTTTATGTGGAAATGATTGCATATATTGTGTGGTTGCCATACAAAGACATCAACATTTTATTTGACAAAAGAGCATAAAACAAACAAAATAATAGTTCAAACGTAAAATCGACGGATACATCTGAAGTTGATCTCGTAACTTAAGTGTTGAAAGTAAAAAAAATAATAATAACAATTTATCACTTTCTGAGTGGGGCACCTTTTGGATCCCAAATATATTTAATGGGATTTTATTTATCTTTTGACTGTGATTACTCAAAACTAATAATGAATTAAAATCAATGGTGTCCTGCATTATTGATCTTTTTAAGGCTCCAATTACTTCACATCAAACATTGCTTTCTGAATGTTTTGGGCGGTGGGGGAAATACTGCATATTTCAGTTTTATTATAAAAAACTAAGTTGTCTTTGACAGAAAAGGCATAAAATCTTTTTGTTTTTTTAAACTTTATATCAACCTGAAGTTGATATACTGTACAGATTTACTGTAAGCGTTAAATCAATTAAAAAAATAATAATTTGACTTGTTTTTAACATTTTAATGACTTAGACCCTTTTTGGTCCCCGGGAGCCCTAAAGGTAAAAAACAAACAACATCCATATATTTTCTTATGGTTTGAAAATGAGAAATATCAAAATGGCCCCCGCATGCTTTAATTTTTCCGTGTGCGGCCCTCAGTGGAAAAAGTTTGGACACCCCTACCCTAAATGAATAAATAATGACAAATGACAAATGGGTTACACTTCTATAGCGCTTTTCTACCTTCAAGGTACTCAAAGCGCTTTGACACTATTTCCACATTCACCCATTCACACACACATTCACACACTGATGGCGGGAGCTGCCATGCAAGGCGCTAACCAGGACCCATCAGGAGCAAGGGTGAAGTGTTTCGCTCAAGTTACCTTCGTAACTTAGACTCAATATCCCTCTTCAAATCAAGACTCAAAACACACCTATTCCTGACTGCCTATTCATTGTAATCATCTTTTCTTCTCTATCTCTGTTGTTGCTATTATTGTTGTTTTTGTCCCATTAGATTTTATTGTTTTGATTTTGTACGATGTCCTTGAGTGCCCAGAAAGGCGCCTTATGAATAAAATGTATTATTATTATACTACTGAAACCCACTACTACCAACCACGCAGTCTGGTAGTTTATATATCAATGATGAAATCTTAACATTGCAACACATGCCAATACGGCCGGGTTAACTTATAAAGTGCAATTTTAAATTTCCCGCTAAACTTCCGGTTGAAAAAGCCTTTGGAGGATGACGTATGCGCGTGACGTAGCCAGGGGAACAGAGGTATGGCTTCCCCATTGAATACAATACAAAAAAGCTCTGTTTTCATTTCATAATTCCACAGTATTCTGGACATCTGTGTTGGTGAATCTTTTGCAATTTGTTTAATGAACAATGGAGATTGCAAAGAAGAAAGTTGTAGGTGGGATCGGTGTATTAGCGGCTGGCTGTAGCAACACAACAAGAATGACTTACTTGGATAGCAGACGCGCCAGCCGATTCTAGCCGCCAACCACATCTGTGTTGGGGTGAAGTCCTTCGTCGCGCCGTCGATCGCTGGAACGCAGGTGAGCACGGGTGTTGATGAGCAGATGAGGGCTGGCTGGCGTAGGTGGAGCGCTAATGTTTTTATCATAGCTCTGTGAGGTCCGGTTGCTAAGTTGCTAAGTTAGCCTTAGCGTCGTTAGCAACAGCATTGTTAAGCTTTGCCAGGCTGAGAATTATTAACCGTGTAGTTACATGTACATGGTTTAATAGTATTGTTGATCTTCTGTCTATCCTTCCAGTCAGGGATTTATTTATTTTGTTTCTATCTGCATTTGAGAACGATGCTATCACGTTAGCTCATGCTAAAGAGCTTCGTCGATGTATTGTCGTGGAGATAAAAGTCACTGTGAATGTCCATTTCGCGTTCTTGACTCTCATTTTCAAGAGGATATAGTATCCGAGGTGGTTTAAAATACAAATCCGTGATCCACAATAGAAAAAGGAGAGAGTGTGGAATCCAATGAGCCAGCTTGTACCTAAGTTACGGTCAGAGCGAAAAAAGATATGTATTTCACTGCATTCTAGTCCGTCACTCTAACGTACCTCATCCACAAATCTTTCATCCTCACTCAAATTAATGGGGTAATCGTCGCTTTCTCGGTCCGAATAGCTCTAGCTGCGTTGAAAACAATAGGAAAATATGAGGAAGTGAACAACTGACAACGTCACGCTACTTCCGGTAGGGGCAAGGCTTTTTTTATCTGAGACCAAAAGTTGCGAACTTTATCGACGTTGTTCTCTACTAAATCCTTTCAGCAAAAATATGGCAATATCGCAAAATGATCAAGTATGACACATAGAATGGATCTGCTATCCCCGTTTAAATAAAAACATGTCATTTCAGTAGACCTTTAAAGGACACAATGGACATGACTAGGATGGTAGAAAGTGGGGATTGAACCAGGAACCCTCGGGTTGCTGGCACGGCCAGTCTCCCAACTGCGCCACGACGTCCCCAAATAAATAAAAATAAATATGTATATAGAGACATGCTGTAATAACTTGAAGTAAATATTGAAGATTAAAAAACAATTACAAACAAAAAATTCAAAAAAATAAATAAATTATTAAACGTTGACCTTTTTTTATATTTGCATAGTATGTATATATTATTAAGGCTATAAATACAAATCTTTATATATCTAGAAAGGGTGGTCCTACAGAGGTCAGCATTTTACGGATGTCTCAAGAAGGTAAGAAAAACAAGAATGTGTGTGTGTGTTAAGTTAAAGTTAAAGTACCCATGATTGTCACACACACACACACTAGGTGTGGCGAAATTATTGTCTGCATTTGACCCATCACCCTCGTTCACCCCCTGGGAGGTGAGGGGAGCAGTGAGCAGCAGCGTTGGCCGCGCCCGGGAATCATTTTTGGTGATTTAACTCCCAATTCCAACCCTTGATGCTGAGTGCCAAGAAAGTGTGTGTATGTGTGTGTGTGTGTGTGTTTGAGTGTGTGTGTAGGGAAACACATCTCCAAGGTTTCTCATTGTAGCCCAATGGGTTGAGTTTTTTGCTTAGATGGCAACATATGTTGCTCCAAAACCTGTATGTACCTTTCAGCATTAATGGTGACTTCACAGATGTGTAAGTTACCCGTGTCTTGGGCACTAATACACCCCCATACCATCATAGATGCTGGCTTTTCAACTTTGCGCCTATAACAATCCGGATGGTTCTTTTCCTCTTTGGTTCGGAGGACACGACGTCCACAGTTTCCAAAAACAATTTGAAATGTGGACTCGTCAGACCACAGAACACTTTTACACTTTGCATCAGTTAATCTAAGATGAGCTCGGGCCCAGCTAAGCCGACGCCATTTCCGGGTGTTGTTGATAAATGGCTTTCGCTTTGCATAGTAGAGTTTTAGCTTGCACTTACAGATGTAGCGACAAACTGTAGTTACTGACAGTGGTTTTCTGAAGTGTTCCTGAGCCCATGTGGTGATATCCTTTACACACTGATGTTGCTTTTTGATGCAGTACCACCTGAGGGATCCAAGGTCACGGGCATTCAATGATACGTGCAGTGATTTCTCCAGATTCTCTGAACCCTTTGATGATATTACGGACCGTAGATTGTGAAATCCCTAAATTCCTTGCAATATTTCGTTGAGAAATGTTGTTCTTAAACTGTAGGACAATATGCTCACGCATTTGTTGACAAAGTGGTGACCCTCGCCCCATCCTTGTTTGTGAATGACTGAGCATTTCATGGAAGCTGCTTTTATACCCAATCCTGGCACCCGCCTGTTGTCAAGACGTGGACTTTGGCGGCGCAAATTACTGCGCGCATTGCTTTACCGAGATGCAAAACAACTGGCTTGAAGGTAGAGACATGTTTTATTCTTAACTCCAAAAAGAACAAAACGAAAGGCGCGCACAAGGCGGAGATACAAACTTGACTATGAAACAAAAACGAGCACAAAGGCAAAACTATGGACGTGAAACAAATAAACACTTACTGTGACAAGAGCAGACCAGAAACTTACGTGGCATGGCATGAAGCATAAACTACGGAATAAGCAGGGCATGATAATGACAATGTCGCCAGGACGACCAACAGAAAATGACTGGCTTAAATACTAGTGACATGATTGGCAACAGGTGCGTGAGTCCAAACAAATGACAGGTGAAACTTATAAGTAACCATGATGACCAAACAAGGGAGCGTAAACATGAACTAAAAGAGTCTTAAACAACCAGAAAATAACAAAACATAATCCAAACCACAGAACACGACACCTGTTCCCAATTAGCCTGTTCACCTGTGGGATGTTCCAAATAAGTGTTTGATGAGCATTCCTCAACGTTCTCAGTCTTTTTTGCCACTCGTGCCAGCTTTTCTGAAGCATGTTGCAGGCATCAAATTCCAAATGAGCTAATATTTGCAATAAATAACAAAAGTTTTCCAGTTCCAACGTTAAATATCTTGTCTTTGCAGTCTATTCAATTGAATATAGGTTGAAAAGGATTTTAAAATCATTGCATTCTGTTTTTATTTACGATTTACACAACGTGCCGACTTCACTGGTTTTGGGTTTTGTAATTTCTTCTAAAATTTGGTTGGTGCGGTTTAAATAACGGTATAACTGTACAGCCCGTAAATTACGGTGCATGTTGTGTAGACCACAAGGAAGTGTTTTACATAAAAAATCATACAAACCCCGTTTCCATATGAGTTGGGAAATTGTGTTAGATGTAAATATAAACGGAATACAATGATTTGCAAATCATTTTCAACCCATATTCAGTTGAAAATGCTACAAAGACAACATATTTGATGTTCAAACTGATAAACATTTTTTTTTTTTGCAATTAATCATTAACTTTAGAATTTGATGCCAGCAACACGTGACAAAGAAGTTGGGAAAGGTGGCAATAAATACTGATAAAGTTGAGGAATGCTCATCAAACACTTATTTGGAACATCCCACAGGTGTGCAGGCTAATTGGGAACAGGTGGGTGCCATGATTGGGTATAAAAACAGCTTCCCAAGAAAGGATGGGGCGAGGTACACCCCTTTGTCCACAACTGCGTGAGCAAATAGTCAAACAGTTTAAGAACAACGTTTCTCAAAGTGCAATTGCAAGAAATTTAGGGATTTCAACATCTACGGTCCATAATATCATCAAAAGGTTCAGAGAATCTGGAGAAATCCCTGCACGTAAGCGGCATGGCCGGAAACCAACATTGAAGGACCGTGACCTTCGATCCCTCAGACGGCACTGTATCAAAAACCGACATCAATCTCTAAAGGATATCACCACATGGGCTAAGGAACACTTCAGAAAACCACTGTCACTAAATACAGTTGGTCGCTACATCTGTAAGTGCAAGTTAAAGCTCTACTATGCAAAGCGAAAGCCATTTATCAACAACACCCAGAAACGCCGCCGGCTTCTCTGGGCCCGAGATCATCTAAGATGGACTCATGCAAAGTGGAAAAGTGTTCTGTGGTCTGACGAGTCCACATTTCAAATTGTTTTTGGAAATATTCGACATCGTGTCATCCGGACCAAAAGGGAAGCGAACCATCCAGACTGTTATCGACGCAAAGTTGAAAAGCCAGCATCTGTGATGGTATGGGGGTGCATTAGTGCCCAAGGCATGGGTAACTTGCACATCTGTGAAGGCACCATTAATGCTGAAAGGTACATACAGGTTTTGGAACAACAAAAGCGCCGTCTTTTTCATGGACGCCCCTGCTTATTTCAGCAAGACAATGCCAAGCCACATTCAACAGCGTGGCTTCGTAAAAAAAAGAGTGCGGGTACTTTCCTGGCCCGCCTGCAGTCCAGACCTGTCTCCCATCGAAAATGTGTGGCGCATTATGAAGCCTAAAATACGACAGTGGAGACCCCGGACTGTTGAACGACTGAAGCTCTACATAAAACAAGAATGGGAAAGAATTCCACTTTCAAAGCTTGAACAATTACTTTCTTCAGTTCCCAATCGTTTATTGAGTGTTGTTAAAAGAAAAGGTGATGTAACACAGTGGTCAACATGCCCTTTCCCAACTACTTTGGCACGTGTTGCAGCCATGAAATTCTAAGTTAATTATTATTTGCAAAAAAAAAAACATCAAATATCTTGTCTTTGTAGTGCATTCAATTGAATATGGGTTGAAAATGATTTGCAAATCATTGTATTCCGTTTATATTTACATCTAACACAATTTCCCAACTCACATGGAAACGGGGTTTGTAATATAATCTCTTCAAATTAAAGGTCTCCACTTCAGTGACATCTGGATAGTTTCATTTTATATCCATTGTGGTGTGATGTATAAAGGCAAAATCATAAAAACTTTGTCATATTAAATACTCCTTGACCTAACTAGAAGACATTCAGACAAAAAACAAAACAAAACGATACGTTCTGCTTTTAAGTAATTCGATGATTCAAACCAAATTCAAATGTGATGTAACGGCCCATCATAAAAGCATTATGACTAATGTACGTGTAGGTAGACTCCAAGAGCAATTTTTTCCCACTGCAATTTGTTTTAGGAGGTGTGACCCATATAAGGCAGGATAAGAATAAACAAGATGACTCATACAGATCAACCCGTAAGCACCTGCCCTCGAATAACTCCTTCTCCCTTTCTGCTCCGAGCAGGATTTGTGATGATCCGACCAGATTGAGATTTTCGCTCTGCTGCTCTCCAACTGCTAAAAAAAAAGTTTTAATAAAATAACGTGAAGGAACCTAAAAAAGACCCAAGCAGATTCAAACATTCAGGGTAAATTGTCGTAGCCGGAGACAGGGCCGGCCCGTGGCATAGGCCGTGTAGGCAAATGCTGAGGGCGCCGTCCATCAGGGGGCGCCACGCCAGTGCCACAAATGTTGGAGGAAAAAAAAAAAAAGAAAAAAAAGTTGGTACTATTATTTCTAAATACAAAAAATAATCCCACGTTAATTAAAATGCAAAGTAAAGCCTATTTAATAGAAATATTATTTGTTACAACATTACGCCCCCCCTCCCCCCGCACGGTGCGCCCCCTCCCTTCCCGTATCATGACTTTTTTTGGACGTCACCACATCAAAAAATTAACACAAGATGTCAAAATGGCCAAAACTGTCAGGTGCCCAGGGAACAGAAAAGAAGAGGAGGAGAAACGAGAAAAAGACAGAGGTAGCAGGTAGGTAACGTTAGCCTACATGAAATTATTTGTCTGTTACAGAATGTGATAGTAACCTCTGGCTTTTTAGCATTAAGCTAATGTTACATGATTCGGCAATTGCTAATCAATAAATAGCTAGTTCTGTTTTAACGTCGGGTTAATATTGTGGAGGGGGCTAAATTGTTATGGAAAATAATAATGTAACGTTAGGTAATTACAGTACTCCCACCTTACATTCCACCATGTCAGGGACATTTGTATTAGATCTTTTAAGCAGGTGTTTTTTGTTTACATTGTTATTGCCTTCTGGTTAGCTAATGTTTGCCCTGCAGGTAATAGTCACTTTTCCACCCCTTTATATATTAGGTATAGTTGTAAGCCTAGTTGTTAAAGTGCACATCATTAATGTTAATAAAGCAATATCACATGAGAGGGAATGCTGTTTTTTAATTTGAGCACTGCTGTGATTCGGTTAAAGATAATCATAACATAACATTCTCATATAATATGTTAATTTGCTTTCTTTAAGTAAAAAAAAGGTCAAAGACAAAGCTATTCGGTTTTTTGTGAGTATATATAAACACTTCACTGCCGATGTGGGGGGGCGCCACCTAAAATCTTGCCTAGGGCGCCAGATTGGTTAGGGCCAGGCCTGGCCGGAGACATATATTCTGGAAGATAATTCGAGCTACGCTGTGATGGTTCATGAAAATTGTCGGTTTTAATGATACTCAGTAAGTGCAGTTTTGCCTTCTGTGAAAAAAAAAAACAACATTATTAAAGGATCCGATGTAAGCACATTGGCACAATCGCACCGCAGCATCTCCTTCGCTGCAGCACTACTTTGCATGAATTACAGTAAAATACAGAGTTATGCACACGGGCCCCAAGCTGTTAGGCCCCTTCTCAAAGGTTTCGGCAGGGAGAGCGAAGACAGACAGGGAGAGATAGCGGGAGAGAAGGCGATGGAAGGAGCGGATGACGGAGGTATAGCGAGTATGGCCCCAGGCGCAGACTTGCTCTCGCTGTGAGAATATTTCTTCTTAAACTCATTCAAGTGGAAATGATCGAGACTCATAAAAGACGAGGAGATCAAAAACAAGAATGTGTGAAACTTTCTATTCTTCGGTTTTAACAGTTTTAATTTGGTACATGGCACAATCAGCATGTATGCATCTGGTATACATAAATAAATAATAAATATTTTTATACATAATTATACATATAGAGCTCTTACAGAGACACCTGGAGTGTTCTCGGCTGGGGGTGTTTGTATTGGTAATATTTGTGTTGATGCTTTTATGTTTGCTTCTGTGAGTAGGGAGTGACGTCTCAATGGAAAGCCCTATATGTATATGTATGTATGCCCATATTTATATATATATATATATATACACTACCGTTCAAAAGTTTGGGGTCACATTGAAATGTCCTTATTTTTGAAGGAAAAGCACTGTACTTTTCAATGAAGATAACTTTAAACTAGTCTTAACTTTAAAGAAGTACACTCTATACCAGGGGTCACCAACCTTTTTGAAACCAAAAGCTACTTCTTGGGTACTGATTAATGTGAAGGGCTACCAGTTTGATACACACTTAAATAAATTGCCAGAAATAGCCAATTTGCTCAATTCAACCTTTAACTCTGTTATTATTAATAATTAATGATATTTACACTTAATTGAACGGTTTAAAAGAGGAGAAAACACGAAAAAAATGACAATTAAATTTTGAAACATAGTTTATCTTCAATTTCGACTCTTTAAAATTCAAAATTCAACCGAAAAAAAAAGAGAAAAACTAGCTAATTCAATCTTTTTGAAAAAAAATTAAAAAATGAATTTATGGAACATCATTAGTAATTTTTCCTGATTAAGATTAATTTTAGAATTTTGATGACATGTTTTGAATAAGTTCAAATCCAATCTACACTTTGTTAGAATATATAACAAATTGGACCAAGCTATATTTCTAACAAAAATTATTTCTTCTAGATTTTCCAGAACAAAAATTTTAAAAGAAATTCAAAAGACTTTGAAATAAGATTCAAATTTGATTCTACAGATTTTCTAGAATAATTTTTTTGAATTTTAATCATAATAAGTTTGAAGAAATATTTCACAAATATTCTTCGTCGAAAAAACAGAAGCTAAAATGAAGAATTAAATTAAAATGTATTTATTATTCTTTACAATAAAAAAAATGCATTTACTTGAACATTGATTTAAATTGTCAGGAAAGAAGAGGAAGGAATTTAAGGTTAAAAAGGTATATGTGTTTAAAAATCCTAAAATCATTTTTAAGGTTGTATTTTTTCTCTAAAATTGTCTTTCTGAAAGTTATAAGAAGCAAAGTAAAAAAATTAATGAATTTATTTAAACAAGTCAAGACCAAGTCTTTAAAATATTTTCTTGGATTTTCAAATTCTATTTGAGTTTTGTCTCTCTTAGAATTAAAAATGTCGGGCAAAGCGAGACCAGCTTGCTAGTAAATAAATACTATTTAAAAAATAGAGGCAGCTCACTGCTAAGTGCTGCTATTTGAGCTATTTTTAGAACAGGCCAGCGGGCTACTGATCTGGTCCTTACGGGCTACCTGGTGCCCGCGGGCACCACGTTGGTGACCCCTGCTCTATACATTGCTAATGTGGTAAATGACTATTCTAGCTGCAAATGTCTGCTTTTTTGTGCAATATCTACATAGGTGTATAGAGGCCCATTTCCAGCAACTATCACTCCAGTGTTCTAATGGTACGATGTGTTTGCTCATTGGCTCAGAAGGCTAATTGATGATTAGAAAACCCTTGTGCAATCATGTTCACACATCTGAAAACAGTTTAGCTCGTTACAGAAGCTACAAAACTGACCTTCCTTTGAGCAGATTGAGTTTCTGGAGCATCACATTTGTGGGGTCAATTAAACGCTCAAAATGGCCAGAAAAAGGGAACTTTCATCTGAAACTCGACAGTCTATTCTTGTTCTTAGAAATGAAGGCTATTCCACAAAATTGTTTGGGTGACCCCAACCTTTTGAACGGTAGCGTATATTGAAAGAAATACAAGTGTGCACTGATGTAGGTTAATTCAGTGCAAACAGGCCACTGTTTGCTGCTGTCGAAGAGGAAGCCTTACAAAGTCCACACACCAGTTAGTTCAGGTTTGTTTCTTTAAGCTATCATTTTTTTTTTTCTCTTACATGTAAAATAATATTTATTTCGTCATCTTTAAGCAAAATTAGACATATAGAACTTTGAAAAGTAACAAAAGTGCTATTTCGCGAAGACGGACACCAAGAGACGCAGCAGAAAAAACACGACTGGCGGCCAACCCAAAAAAATCAACAACATGGAAAAAAGTATCCTGCCTTAACTGCCCTCCCCCCACCCCCCGTCCCCCTTCAAAAGACCACATTGAACATCCTACTAAAAATTAAAAGAAAATTAAAAAAAATAGTGCACACACATACGCACGAAGCCGAGTCCACTCGCTCACTTTCTAGCAGAATGCTCCAAGCAGGATGTGTAGTGCACACTTCCTGGCGGAGATAAGATCAGATAGCTTAACAGATAAAGACTGGCTGTAAAAGATGCACTTTTTTTTTCTCTTAACAATAACAATCACAGCAACGTTTGTCTCAAAGCCAGAACCCCCGCCAGACAAACCATTCTGCACATAATACCCCCCCGAAAAAACACAATTCATTTTGCAACAGAAGCAGAACATATCAACTAAAAAAAAAAAATTGCCCAAAATGGCTTTGAGAATGTCTACATCTGCATATCCCTTAAGTTCCCCACGTTCTGGATTCAGTCTTTCTATCAAACTCCTCTCAGAAAAAGTCTCTCGGAATAAAAATAAGGACACACACAAAAAAACCAAAACAAGCTTTGTAAGGCATCGAAATGAAAAGGAAAGAAGCAATCCAAAACCATGACGTGAATATCAACATAGAGGCCATTGTTCTAGATGTGTCTCCCGCCAGAGAAGGAGGGTTGGGAAATTAAAAAGCACTTGTTTTTGTTTTTTTTGTAATGAATTCCAGAAAAAAAAAAAGGTCTATCTTCTTAGTCCGCTTAAAAAGGCTTTTAAAATGATGATGTTTGTTTTTGTTGCTTTTTTTTTTTTTTTTTTTATAATAAAAAAAAGGACACAACACAAAGAGCCCCTCCTCCCCCCCCCCCAGATGAGGAGAAAGGGAAGCAGTTTGATTTTGGCAGCTCCGCACAACTTGACATCCGTAGAAATCCCTCCGTGACGCCCCTCGTCGTAAACGTCTCGTTAAATCTGCTCACGCTTTTTTAATCCGACTTCTGCCCTCTTCTCCCCCTTCCTCCCGTCTCTGTGGTATTTATAAAACACAATCCTCCGCTCCGTTTTTGTTCCGTCGCTGCGCCGCCCGTCCCATCCCCCCCTGACCTCCTTAAAGCTATACGCGGGTGGTCGAGTGGGAGTGCGGCAGGCCGGTGGAGTTGAAGCCTGTTGTGAAGGTGTTGTAAGGGTGCAGGTTGGGAATGCCCACCAGGGAGTTTGGGATCATGGTGATGGTGTTGGGCGTCATTAGTGGAATGTCGTCTGGAGAGCGCCGCAGGGTGAGCGTGTAGTCGGGCAGCGAGGCCAGTCGCAGCGCCCCCTCGTTGCTGTTCCCCGCCTCGCACTCGTGGTGCGTCTGGTTCATCTGCAGGGACATGATCTCCTCCTCGGGTGCGTGGTGCCCGATGTCGTTTGAGGTGGTCTGGCGCTGCGGGCTGGGCTGCCCGTGGTTCGACTCCTGCCGCCGCTTGTCCTTGCGGTAGTAGAGGGCGGCGAACGCCAGAACGTTGAGGAAGAGCAGCGAGGCTCCCACCGCGATGGTGACGCTGAGCTCGGTGGAGTAATCCCGCGGGTTCTCCACCACGAGAGGCCCCGACTCCTTGTCGTCGCTCCAAGAGTCTTTGTCTTCGCTGTTGTAGGCCGGCGACATCGGGGGCCGCTTGGTGTTAAAGGGCCAGGTGGTCTTACTGTTGGGCCTCTTCGTGGACAGGGAGTTCTGCGTGGTCTCCGGCGGGGGCACTTTGGTGGTCGTGGAGGTGTAGTGGAACATGTCGTGAAGGTTGTAGAGGTGTGGCACTAGGTGTTTCCAGAAGGCCACTTTGGTGGCTCGGTAGTGGTCGCGCACCCGCGGCTTGAGGCCAATGTGCAGGTACAGCTGGTCCTGGGGGTTGTACTTGGACCAGGCCACCTCCTCGAAACGGTTGGCCTTCGTGTGGATGAACTTTGTATCCTGGGGGACCGGTTTGTTGGGATCGCTGCAGAGAAAACACAGAGTAGAGAGTTTTTTTTTAGAAAATAGTCTGGCTCAGGGTTTCTTAAACTTTTGGACCTCAAGGCCAAACGTTTCCACTACCGTATATTTCGGAGTATAAGGCGCTCCGGAGTATAAGTCGCACCGGCCGAAAATGCATAATAAAGAAGGAAAAAAACATATATAAGTCGCATTTTTTGGGGGAAATTTATTTGATAAAACCCAACACCAAGAATAGACATTTGAAAGGCAATTTAAAATAAATAAAGAATAGTGAACAACAGGCTGAATAAGTGTATGTTATATGAGGCATAAATAACCAACTGAGAATGTGCCTGGTATGTTAAAGGCCTACTGAAACCCACTACTACCGACCACGCAGTCTGATAGTTTATATATCAATGATGAAATCTTAACATTGCAACACATGCCAATACGGCCGGGTTAACTTATAAAGTGCAATTATAAATTTCCCGCGAAACTTCTGGTTGAAAACGTCTATGTATGATGACGTATGCGCGTGACGTCAATGGTTGAAACGGAAGTATTCGGACACCATTGAATCCAATACAAAAAGCTCTGTTTTCATTGCAAAATTCCACAGTATTCTGGACATCTGTGTTGGTGAATCTTTTGCAATTTGTTTAATGAACAATGAAGACTGCAAAGAAGAAAGCTGTAGGTGGGATCGGTGTATTAGCGGCTGGCTGCAGCAACACAACCAGGAGGACTTTGACTTGGATAGCAGACACGCTATCTGACGCTAGCCGCCGACCGCATCGATGATCGGGTGAAGTCCTTCGTCGCTCCGTCGATCGCTGGAACGCAGGTGAGCACGGGTGTTGATGAGCAGATGAGGGCTGGCTGGCGTAGGTGGATAGCTAATGTTTTTAGGATAGCTCTGTGAGGTCCCGTAGCTAAGTTAGCTTCAATGGCGTTGTTAGCAACAGCATTGTTAAGCTTCGCCAGGCTGGAAAGCATTAACCGTGTAGTTACAGGTCCATGGTTTAATAGTATTGTTGATTTTCGGTCTATCCTTCCAGTCAGGGGTTTATTTCTTTTGTTTCTATCTGCAGATAAGCCCGATGCTATCACGTTAGCTCCGTAGCTAAAGTGCTTCGCCGATGTATGTCATGGAGATAAAAGTCACTGTGAATGTCCATTTCGCGTTCTCGACTCTCATTTTCAAGAGGATATAGTATCCGAGGTGGTTTAAAATACAAATCCGTGATCCACAATAGAAAAAGGAGAAAGTGTGGAATCCAATGAGCCAGCTTGTACCTAATTTATGGTCAGAGCGAAAAAAGATGCGTCCTGCACTGCACTCTAGTCCTTCACTCTCACGTTCCTCATCCACAAATCTTTCATCCTCGCTCAAATTAATGGGGTAATCGTCACTTTCTCAGTCCGAATCACTCTCGCTGCTGGTGTAAACAATGGGGTAATGTGAGGAGCCCTTCAACCTGTGACGTCACGCTACTTCCGGTACAGGCAAGGCTTTTTTTTATCAGCGACCAAAAGTTGCAAACATTATCGTCGATGTTCTCTACTAAATCCTTTCAACAAAAATATGGCAATATCGCAAAATGATCAAGTATGACACATAGAATGGATCTGCTATCCCCGTTTAAAAAAAATAAATCATTTCAGTAGGCCTTTAACGTAACATATTATGGTAAGAGTCATTCAAATAACTATAACATATAGAACATGCTATACGTTTACCAAACAATCTGTCACTCCTAATCGCTAAATCCCATGAAATCTTATACGTCTAGTCTCTTACGTGAATGCGCTAAATAATATTATTTGATATTTTACGGTAATGTGTTAGTAATTTCACACATAAGTCGCTCCTGAGTATAAGTCGCACCCCCGGCCAAACTATGAAAAAAACTGTGACTTATAGTCCGAAAAATACGGTATATGGCCACCCATCCAAATGATGAGAATCAGGTGTCCTAATCACTTGGCCCGGTGTATAAAATCAAGCACTTAGGCATGGAGCCTGTTTCTACTAACAGTTGTGAAAGAATGGACCGCTCTCAGTGATTTCCAGCGTGGAACTGTCATAGAATGCGACCTGTGCAACAAATCCAGTCGTGAAATTTCCTCGCTCCTAAATAGTCCAAAGTCAACTTTATTATAAGAAAAGTGAAGAGTTTGGGAACAACAGCAACTCAGCCACCAAGTGGTAGGCCACGTAAACTGACAGAGAGGGGTCAGCGGATGCTGAAGCGCATAGTGCAAAGACCTTCTGCACAGTCAGTTGCTACAGAGCTCCAAACTTCATGTGACCTTCCAATTAGCCCACGTACAGTACGCAGAGAGCTTCATGGAATGGGTTTCCATGGCTGATCAACAGTATCTAAGCCAGGGGTCACCAACCTTTTTGAAACCAATAGCTACTTTTTGGGTACTGATTAATGCGAAGGGCTACCAGTTTGATACACACTTAAATAAATTGCCAGAAATAGCCAATTTGCTCAATTTACCTTTAACTCTATGTTATTATTAATAATTAATTATATTTACACTTAATTGAACGGTTTAAAAGAGGAGAAAACACGAAAAAAATGACTATTAAATTTTGAAACATAGTTTATCTTCAATTTCGACTCTTTAAAATTCAAAATTCAACCGAAAAAAAGAAGAGAAAAACTGGCTAATTCGAATCTTTTTGAAAAAATAAAAAAAATAATTTAAGGAACATCATTAGTAATTTTTCCTGATTAAGATTAATTTTAGAATTTTGATGACATGTTTTAAATAGGTTAAAATCCAATCTTCACTTTGTTAGAATATATAACAAATTGGACCAAGCGATGAGGTGGCGACTTGTCCAGGGTATACCCCGCCTTCCGCCCGATTGTAGCTGAGATAGGCTCCAGCGCCCCCGCGACCCCAAAGGGAATAAGCGGTAGAAAATGGATGGATGGATGGATGGACCAAGCTATATTTCTAACAAACACAAATCATTATTTCTTCTAGATTTTCCAGAACAAAAATTTTAAAAGAAATTCAAAAGACTTTGAAATAAGATTTACATTTGATTCTACAGATTTTCTAGATTTGGAAGAATAATTTTTTTGAATTTTAATCATAATAAGTTTGAAGAAATATTTCCCAAATATTCTTCGTCAAAAAAACAGAAGCTAAAATGAAGAATTAAATTAAAATGTATATATTATTCTTTACAATAAAAAAAATAAATTTACTTGAACATTGATTTAAATTGTCAGGAAAGAAGAGGAAGGAATTTAAAAGGTAAAAAGGTGTATGTGTTTAAAAATTCTAAAATCATTTTTAAAGTTGTATTTTTTCTCTAAAATTGTCTTTCTGAAAGTTATAAGAAGCGAAGTAAAAAAATGTATGAATTCATTTAAACAAGTGTAGACCAAGTCTTTAAAATATTTTCTTGGGTTTTCAAATTCTATTTGAGTTTTGTCTCTCTTAGAATGAAAAATGTCGAGCAAAGCGAGACCAGCTTGCTAGTAAATAAATAAAATGTAAAAAATAGCGGCAGCTCACTGGTAAGTGCTGCTATTTGAGCTATTTATTATTATTATTTTTTCTTTTGTATATTGTGTTTCATCTGCTAAAGGCTCAAGCTAGTACTCTTTGCAGATGACACAACCATTTTGTTCTCGGGGGAAAAACCTACAACAGTTACTGATCGAGGCCTCTATCGAAATTGGAAAAATGAAAGAGTGATTTGATAACAATAAAGTATCACTCAACTTAAAAAAGAACACCATTTATGGTTATTGAAAATAAAATGATTGTTACTGAACTTAAACTGACAAAATTATAAGAACACCACAAAAATCTAAACTTTCTTTCACGATCATAAACTGTGCTAGAAGCGACAACTGACATGATGGCTAAATCAATATCAGTCTTGAGAAAATCAAAGCGCTTGCTAAATGAAAAAGGACTTTTCATTATGTAGTGCAGTCTTTTCTTGCCATATATGAGCTACTGTGAAGAGATCGGGGGTAATACTTATAAAAGCAATCTTAATGCACTTACTATCATCCAAAAATAAGCTAGGAGTTATTAATAATGCAGGGTATTTGGAAGACACAAACACTGTTTCTCAAATATAAAATAATGACATTTGAACACCGAATAAGATTCAAAACCTTAAAAATAATATTTAAGGTAAAAAATAATTTGCTTCCAATTAATATCCTCAATATGTTCACAAATGGAGACTGTAAATACAAATGAACTTTGGAAAACGCCTGTGTTGATTGGTTTTAGTTTATTTTGAGCATGCCTACAGGTCGGGATTGAATTGATATGGTACCAATTCCCGGTATCTGGGAATCGATACTGGTACTCAACGGTATGGATTTTCAGTACTTTTGTATGTTCTAATTTCACATTTGAACCAATATGGTGCCAATTCCCGGTACCTGGGAATCGATACTGGTACTCAGTTACTTTTGTGTGTTTTAATAAATACAAATTGTTTTTAAAAATAAAATTTCATTTTTTTTGGAACATTTTTAAGAATGAGCTGATTATGATAACTTCTGTCCAGTTGTTATATCTTGTTTTTTTTTCAATTGTTCTTGGCCTTGAACATGGCAACATTACCCAGACACAATGTGGCTCTCATTGCTGTTGGAGCAATGGCCAAGTGCAAAAATTAGGATGTAATGATATGAAAATGTTATAATACGGTTATTGTGACCAAAATTAGCACTGTTATTGCAATCACAATATTGTTAAAAGTGTTCAAAAAGTACTTATACACACACTGAACGCCTTATATGTTTTAAAATAAATAAAATAGATACACACAATGTTAAAAATCCTCACTATTTTGCATGTTCTGTATTTCTTATGCTTCACTGACACTGTTTTAAGTTTTAGTAGGTTCTCTGTGTTAATGGCTAAACTGTTATTGTTTTGAATATTGGTTTGTACTGTAGCACATGAACATTTATTTAACTGAATAGTACGTAACAAATAAAATATGTTCTTATTAACGCATTAATGCATGTGATTATTAAAAAAAATATGGCGTTATCATAAGTGAATGAAGATTAATCACATCTGGGTTAAGGTTTAACGCGGAAGATGTGCGCATTGTTGCATGTATCTGACCAGGTCACACGCTGGAGTGAAGATGAGCAATGAGAGGCGGGCAAATTTGCTTCAAACCAGAACTGAAGACAAAACTGAGGTAATTTGTTTGTATCGCAGCGACAAACTTTCTTATCATTGGCGCACATCAAGTTTTAAAGGCCTACTGAAAGCCACTTCTACCGACCACGCAGTCTGATAGTTTATATATCAATGATGAAATCTTAACATTGCAACACATGTCAATACGGCCGGGTTAACTTATAAAGTGCAATTTTAAATTTCCCGCGAAACTTCCGGTTGAAAACATCTATGTATGATGACGTATGCGCGTGACGTCAATCTTTGAAACGGAAGTATTCGGACACCATTGAATCCAATACAAAAAGCTCTGTTTTCATAGCAACAATCCACAGTATTCTGGACATCTGTTTTGGTGAATCTTTTGCAATTTGTTTAATGAACAATGAAGACTGCAAAGAAGCTGTAGGTGGGATCGGTGTATTAGCGGCTGGCTGCAGCAACACAACCAGGAGGACTTTGACTTGGATAGCAGACGCGCTATCCGACGCTAGCCGCCGACCGCATCGATGATCGGGTGAAGTCCTTCGTCGCTCCGTCGATCGCTGGAACGCAGGTGAGCACGGGTGTTGATGAGCAGATGAGGGCTGGCGTAGGTGGATAGCTAATGTTTTTAGCATAGCTCTGTGAGGTTCCGTAGCTAAGTTAGCTTCAATGGCGTCGTTAGCAACAGCATTGTTAAGCTTCGCCAGGCTGGAAAGCATTAACCGTGTGGTTACAGGTCCAGAGTTTAATAGTATTGTTGATTTTCTGTCTATCCTTCCAGTCAGGTGTTTATTTATTTTGTTTCTATCTGCAGTTAAGCCCGATGCTATCACGTTAGCTCCGTAGCTAAAATGCTTCGCCGATGTATTGTCGTGGAGATAAAAGTCACTGAGAATGTCCATTTCGCGTTCTCGACTCTCATTTTCAAGAGGATATAGTATCCGAGGTGGTTTAAAATACAAATCCGTGATCCACAATAGAAAAAGGAGAAAGTGTGGATTCCAATGAGCCAGCTTGTACCTAAGTTACGGTCAGAGCGAAAAAAGATACGTCCTGCACTGCACTCTAGTCCTTCACTCTCACGTTCCTCATCCACGAATCTTTCATCCTCGCTCAAATTAATGGGGTAATCGTCGCTTTCTCGGTCCGAATCGCTCTCGCTGCTGGTGTAAACAATGGGGAAATGTGAGGAGCCCTTCAACCTGCAACGTCACGCTACTTCCGGTACAGGCAAGGCTTTTTTTTATCAGCGACCAAAAGTTGCGAACTTTACCGTCGATGTTCTCTACTAACTCCTTTCAGCAAAAATATGGCAATATCGCGAAATGATCAAGTATGACACATAGAATGGATCTGCTATCCCCGTTTATATAAAAACATTTCATTTCAGTAGGCCTTTAAGTACCATTTTGAAGCAAAACACCTACTTGAGAATCCCTCTAGCAAGAATGCTATACAGCACAGGACAAAAAATGACGCTGGCAGAGTTTACCTGCGACAATGTTGTCAACAAAAGTACCGCAGATAAGTTAAACAATGCCTTTGCTGAATTGACAGCCACGGTATGTAAACCACTTAACATCAAGTGCCGCGAGAGGATGCCATTCATATCACCACAGCTGATCTGTCATACAATACCTTGGAGAGGCACAATCACAGCAAGGGTAAACCAATTGTATTACACAAACCAGAGCATCAAGTTGCAACTACTGGCTGAATGGGAATTTATTTTGCTTACTGACGACAATTGGACGCCTGTAAGTAATCACAACAAGCTGGGGTCGCGTTGTGCCAAAAAATATATATCAGCACGGTCACCTGAAAAGGTAAATAAGCTTGTTTGTTTTAACTGTTTAAACGAAAGAAGTGAAGTGAATTATATTTATGTAGCACTTTTCTCTAGAAGAGTAATAGCAGATGTGCACTATGTTAAGTTGCTTACTACACAATCTATTAGTACCTGTACATTGTTTGCAATATTATTGCAAAATGTGCACATAATTCAAGTTTTGGGCAAATCAATAACTTGCAGTTCAGTAAAACATCCAAAAAACGACTACAACATTGCATTTGTATCCAAGTATTTGTATTTTCTTAAGAATATATTTTTCATGTAAGCAAATAATACATGATTATTCGCAATTCAAGAGCGTGATTAATCTCATAAAAAAAATTATCACTTGACAGCCCTAATTGTTCCGTATTATTTCTAGCAGGCGTTTCACTCTTTGGTTGTCGTACTCTTTTCAGTGGTCATTGAACACACCGTAAAATCACCTCCGTCTTGTATTTTTCAAATCGATCATTCTGTGCTATGACAGCACAGCTCTTAGTTTCAATGTGCACAATTGAATAACTTATTTGTTCAAACAGCAAAGTGTTAAAACGTGTTTACATTGAGGTATGTCGTTTCTTAAAGGGGAAATACGTTTAAAGTTTTCATGTAAACAGTCAAGCTAGCATTAACGCTAGCGAGCTAGCCCCAGCCAGTCCGTAAGTTTATCAATGTGCAGTTTTCAATCAGGTTTTTTTCCGATCGTTTTGATTTAAAACACTGATACTAAGCATCGAAAATTGTAACATTACCATGGTTACCATTGGTTAACATTACCATTGAAAATTGTAACATTACCTTGGTTACTGCTTGCTTCCCTGCCAAGCATGTGACGTTATGTGCAACAAATGTATCGACGTATGGCACCGTTTTATTTTATGTGGATTGGTACCGAGTAGTACCGACAGACTTTGGTTGGTACCTAAAAAAAGTTTGGCACCCATGCCTCCATTATTAGAGTACATCTCATGTTTAAAATGTCTAAAAAAACAGTTTGAGTAAAGGGGCATTGCTTATTTATTAATCGTGGTTAAGAGGGGAGGAGTATATTTACAGCTAGAATTCAATTCCAATTCGAGTATTTCATATATATTTCATATATATATTTATATATATATATATGTATGAAATACTTGACTTTCAGTGAATTATATATATATATATATATATATATATATATATATATATATATATATATATATATATATATATATATTTTTTTAATATACATATAAATAAAAGAAATACTTGAATTTGAGTGTTCTGGAGGCTATCCAGTAGATGGCAGTATTGTCCTGTTTAAGAGTGTCACAACATTGCTGTTTACGGCAGACGAACTACTTTACGGTAGACAAAAACGTGACTGCTGTTGTTGTGTGTTGTTGCCGCGCTGGGAGGGCGTTAATGAAACTGCCTAACAATAAACCCACATAAGAAACCAAGAACTCGCCCTCGATCATTCTACAGTTATAACGTGATTGGGCAGGCACGCTGTTTATATCGTGGGAAAGGGGACGTGAAAACAGACTGTCGCCGCTGTCCCCACTCAGGTCCTGCATGGAGCTGCAGGGGGCGTGGCCTCCAACTCCGGCTGAATTCCGGTAGAATTTCGGGAGAACATTTCTTCCGGGAGGTTTTCGGGAGAGGCGCTGAATTCCGGGAGTCTCCCGGAAAATCCGGGAGGGTTGGCAAGTATGGCTTTGACTGTCTAGAAAAGCGCTATATAAATGGAATCCATTATTATTATTACAGCCTCAACCATAGAGAAAACCAACGATCAGTCTAATAATTCTATTTCGGAAACATTTTCTAATGCAATGGAATACTCGCAGTTCCACAAAATCATCGGAATACTTAACGACCAATGAATCGATTTTTACATGCCCATCCATGGTGTAAATTATTCATAACGTTTATGTGGAGTAAGTCGGCACCAAGAAAAACTCCAAAAAACAACAACAACCTGCCAGTTTGTTTTTTAGGACTCAGTTCATCGATCTTGTTATGGAGAAGCTGCCAGCAGCCAAAACAGACTGTAGTTTTTAATTGATCCAGACAGAAACGATGAAGTCCTTATCAAACCTTCAGAAGCTGGCTCAACCGTCAAAACATTCCCACGGTTCGATTCCCCCAAACGACATGCACGTTTTTTTTTTTTGCTCGCACAAGATCTCAACAAAGTGTTTGTGTCTCCTCTCAATCCACAGTCTGCGCCTCGACTGCTCCCCTCAACAAACTCCCCATCTCGTCCCTATCCCCGGATGTTGCTCTTAATTCAGTTTTGGATGCAGTCTGCTCGCAAAAACCAGGGCAGGGGCTTTTAGGTAAACACAAATGCATAAGTCAGTGGGCTTTGGGGCTGACGTCAGGACTCATCTTGCAGTTGCTAATCCAACATGGCTGGATCTCTTTTTTTTCTAGTTGCTCAGGGAAGACAAGGCAGTGTGCATTGGCATCTAGTGAGGAAATACAGAGCTCACTGAGTGGGTGTGGATACAAGGAAAAGATACAAAGATTATGTATTTGAGATGCAGTACTACCTTTGATCCAAAGAGTTCACTGTTTCACTTTCTGGCCTCCTCGCAGCCTTTTCAATTACCGCTAGGATATTGATTTATTGCCCTAATTAACATATAGCAATCTGCCGCAATCATACCAGTCCTTATTGCTGTTAACTGTCGCCAGTGGAAGTTCCGCGGTCGTCACTATTTCAAAAATAGATGCAAACAGAAGCATGTAGCAGCCCTGAAAGCAATTTAATTGTTTGGGTGTGAGAGGTTGAAAAGAAGCGAGGATCTATGTGACATTTCTCCAAATGTCATGAAAAATCCCTTTGCGGGTTTGATCGCCGTGTCAGCGGCACGCCAAGTTCAAATTTATTCTGGGGTTTAGGGACGGTCACAGTGTATTTTTGGCACAGCGCCACGTGTTTGAAAGCGTTCAAACAAGAGAATGAAAAAGCCACGACAGAAGAATTCAACCCTCGGTTCGTTTCTCTGCTGTCAATTTTTCTTTTTTCAGGTCAGTGCTTCTGGGAGAGGTGAGCGAGAAGAAAGAGAGAGAGAGAGAGAGAGAGGGAGGTAAAACAAATTGAGATGGCTCAAGCTGATTCCCTGGACCTGGGCCCGTGTCAGCAGAGCAGCCTGTAAATAACCACTTTTATTAGGGCCGTAATGATCCCCAATGAATATTGACAGGCAGACTATGATGACTTTGTAGCCGAATATCCGTAATTAAGTTTCAAAGGAGCGTCTGGTGGAAGGTAAGGTCATATTGATCTCCCCGTGCACAACATGCCAGAGAACAGGACATCAATGGAGCAGCCTGAGACGTGCTCGTCTGCAGCCTGCGTGCCAAAAACACACGCACGTACGTAAAGGCGTGCAGCTACGCAAATCTCCCATGCACAAACCCCGTTTCCATATGAGTTGGGAAATTGTGTTAGATGTAAATATAAACGGAATACAATGGTTTGCAAATCATTTTCAACCCATATTCAGTTGAATATGCTACAAAGACAACATATTTGATGTTCAAACTGATAAACTTTTTTTTTTGTTGCAAATAATCATTAACTTTAGAATTTGATGCCAGCAACACGTGACAAAGAAGTTGGGAAAGGTGGCAATAAATACTGATAAAGTTGAGGAATGCTCATCAAACACTTATTTGGAACATCCCACAGGTGAGCAGGCTAATTGGGAACAGGTGGGTGCCATGATTGGGTATAAAAGTAGATTCCATGAAATGCTCAGTCATTCACAAACAAGGATGGGGCGAGGGTCACCACTTTGTCAACAAATGCGTGAGCAAATTGTTGAACAGTTTAAGAAAAACCTTTCTCAACCAGCTATTGCAAGGAATTTAGGGATTTCACCATCTACGGTCCGTAATATCATCAAAGGGTTCAGAGAATCTGGAGAAATCACTGCACGTAAGCAGCTAAGCCCGTGACCTTCCATCCCTCAGGCTGTACTGCATCAACAAGCGACATCAGTGTGTAAAGGATATCACCACATGGGCTCAGGAACACTTCAGAAACCCACTGTCAGTAACTACAGTTGGTGGCTACATCTGTAAGTGCAAGTTAAAACTCTCCTATGCAAGGTGAAAACCGTTTATCAACAACACCCAGAAACGCCGTCGGCTTCGCTGGGCCTGAGCTCATCTAAGATGGACTGATACAAAGTGGAAAAGTGTTCTGTGGTCTGACGAGTCCACATTTCAAATTGTTTTTGGAAACTGTGGACGTCGTGTCCTCCGGACCAAAGAGGAAAAGAAGCATCCGGATTGTTATAGGCGCAAAGTTGAAAAGCCAGCATCTGTGATGGTATGGGGGTGTATTAGTGCCCAAGACATGGGTAATTTACACATCTGTGAAGGCGCCATTAATGCTGAAAGGTACATACAGGTTTTGGAGCAACATATGTTGCCATCCTAGCAACGTTACCATGGACGCCCCTGCTTATTTCAGCAAGACAATGCCAAGCCATGTGTTACATCAACGTGGCTTCATAGTAAAAGAGTGCGGGTACTAGACTGGCCTGCCTGTAGTCCAGACCTGTCTCCCATTGAAAATGTGTGGCGCATTATGAAGCCTAACATACCACAACGGTGACCCCCGGACTGTTGAACAACTTAAGCTGTACATCAAGCAAGAATGGGAAAGAATTCCACCTGAGAAGCTTCAAAAATGTGTCTCCTCAGTTCCCAAACGTTTACTGAGTGTTATTAAAAGGAAAGGCCATGTAACACAGTGGTGAACATGCCCTTTCCTAATTACTTTGGCATGTGTTGCAGCCATGAAATTCTAAGTTAATTATTATTTGCAAAAAAAAAAATTAAGTTTATGAGTTTGAACATCAAATATCTTGTCTTTGTAGTGCATTTAATTGAATATGGGTTGAAAAGGATTTGCAAATCATTGTATTCCGTTTATATTTACATCTAACACAATTTCCCAACTCATATGGAAACGGGGTTTGTATATCCACGCACAGGACAATGTCGACGCAGGTCAAAGCAATCTGAGTTAATGGGAATTCCGGCCACTTCCAGAACGCTGCAAAAGCTTTCATCTCTGCAGGGTCAATTTGCCGAATTGTGATAAGAAAAAGATCTAAATCTCACAAAACAATCCGTGCGCACAGGGAGCAGGTTTAGATAGAGTGCTAGATTTAGTTCGGGATAGCGGCTTTGGCTGGAGTGAAAACAAATGACTTTTGGGAAGGCTAAGAAATCGATAGGGCATCCATGCTTAATTTCACTCCAGAGATCAACAAGTTGACTTAACAAACGAACTACAAACCCGCTTTGGTCATTTCTTCCACAGCAAATAGGTTGCAATCTTAAATTTGAATTTCTAACACTGGTGAAAATATATTTTTGTTGACACACACTGACACACTAAAGATCTTAAGTGGTCCACTTGAAAAATCAATGAATACGGTTGCGATGAAAATTTGAGTTTCCAATAATTTCTACAACTCTTATTTTATTGTGATAGAGTGATTGGAGCACATACTTGTTGGTCACAAAAAACATTCATGAAGTTTGGTTCTTTTATGAATTTATTATGGGTCTACTGAAAATGTGACCAAATCTGCTGGGTCAAAAGTATACATACAGCAATGTTAATGTTTGGTTACATGTCCCTTGGCAAGTTTCACTGCAATAAGGGACTTTTGGTAGCCGTCCATCAAGCTTTTGATCGCGACTGTACATGATTTCATAGGGGAACTGCACTTTTTAAAAATGGTGTCTATAATTCACAATCCTTATGAGAGACAAGAACACATGCATTTTTTTTGATGCATTCGAACTCGTAAATAAACGCAAATAAAACTCAGCTTACAATGGAGCCAATGGGAGCCGTGACGTTATTGGGTCTATTGCGCCCATAAAACCCGATAAATAACCATCCAAAAAGTGCCAACAATACTTCATTTACATTTTGTGGCCTGAATATGAACCAAATATTAGTAATATTGTCATTATAAGCGTTAACGTTAAGGACCTACTGTATATTTAACGTGCTCAGTGGCTTTGTGGTTAGAGCAGGGGTGTCAAACTCATTTTAGATTGGGGGCCACATGGAGAAAAATCTACTCCCAAGTGGGCCGGACTGGTAAAATCACGACAGGATAACTTAAAAATAAAGACCACTTCAGATTGTTTTCTTTGTTTAAAAATAGAACAAGCACATTCTGAAAATGTACAAATCATAATGTTGTTGGGGGGGGTTTTACATTTACATGTTGCGGTTAATAGTATTCTACCTTTATTTGTTGTTATTTATACTTTCTGAATAAATTATGTGATCATTTTCAACAGTCAACTCATTGGTGTTAATTTTCAATCTATCAAGATAAAAAAATTATATCAAAATCAAATTACAGGATGTTATCTATGTAGTTTACTCATTTTCCTCGACTGGTGCACTGGTGTACTTTATTTTTATTTTTACATATGTAGCATAATTTACAAAGATACAGACAATTTCTATTGCAACATCTAGTGGACACATTTAGAACAGCTGTTTCTTTCATTCAAAAAATTTCGGCTCATTTTAATATTTAGTAAACTCATCCCGGGGGCCGGATAAAACCTGTTCGCGGGCCTTATCCGGCCCGCGGGCCGTACGTTTGACACCCCTGGGTTAGAGTGTCTGCCCTGAGACTGGAAGGTCGTGAGTTCAAACCCCGGCCGAGTCATACCAAAAACTATAAAAATGGGACCCATTAACTCCCTGCTTGGCACTCACACTGCAAAAACTGAAATCTAAGTAAGATTAAGTATCTCAAATAAGGGTGATATTTGCTTATTTTCTGTCTGATAAGATAATTCTTCTCACTAAGCAGATTTTATGTTAGAGTGTTTTACTTGTTTTAAGTGTTTTGGTCCTAAATGATCTCAGTAAGATATTACAGCTTGTTGCTGAGATTTGATGACCTATATTGAGTAAAACATGCTTGAAACTAGAATATCAACAGTTGCAAAGCTGTGTCATCAACACTCACAAGTATAAAACCACTTTTTTAAAGTCATAATTTCTTATTCCAAGCATGAAAAAAAAATCATGACTTTGACACAATTGTGTCTCATAATTAAAACAGATGACAGCCAAATGGACTTTGCTGTTTTATTTTCAATGAAACAATAGAAAATACGTACTCGTATAGTAGTACAGTTGTTATTAGTGAGAATATACTTATTTTAAGGTATTTTTGGGTTCATTGAGGTTAGCTAATTAGGGACCGAATGTCCCTTTGGGACACAGGACCCTATTCTATTTTTTGTGTTTTATTATTCTTTATTATTATATTATTATTATTATTATTATCATTATTATTAAACCGCCGCCTCTTTGAGCTGTAATTTGCCCCCCTTAACATGCTTCAAAACTCACCAAATTGGACACACACATCATAACTGCCGAAAATTGCGATCTAATCAAAAAACCAAACCCCAAAACTCAAAGTTGCACTCTAGCGCCCCCTTGGAAGAAAACACAGACAAAACTGCCTGTAACTTCCAGTAGGAATGTCGTAGAGACATGAAACAAAAACCTCTATGTAGGTCTCACTTAGACCTAGATTTCATACACTGAAATCCCCCAGCAAAAACAACAGGAAGTTTGCAATTCCCCCTTCAAAACAAAAGTTTAGTAAGAACAGTCACCTTTGCCTCTTTGAGCTGTAATTTGACCCCCTTAACATGCTTCAAAACTCACCAAATTGGACACACACATCATAACTGGCGAAAATTGCGATCTAATCAAAAAACCAAACCCCAAAACTCAAAGTTGCGCTCTAGCGCCCCCTCGGAAGAAAACACAGACAAAACTGCCTGTAACTTCCAGTAGGAATGTCGTAGAGACATGAAACAAAAACCTCTATGTAGGTCTCACTTAGACCTAGATTTCATACACTGAAATCCCCCAGCAAAAACAACAGGAAGTTTGCAATTCCCCCTTCAAAACAAAAGTTTAGTAACAACAGTCACCTTTGCCTCTTTGAGCTGTAATTTGACCCCCTTAACATGCTTCAAAACTCACCAAATTGGACACACACATCAGGACTGGCGAAAATTGCGATCTAATCAAAAAACCAAACCCCAAAACTCAAAATTGCGCTCTAGCGCCCCCTAGGAAGAAAACACAGACACAACTGCTTATTATTATTACACAGACAAAACTGCCTGCAACTTCCAGTAAGAATGTCATAGAGACATGAAACAAAAACCTCTATGTAGGTCTCACTTAGACCTATATTTCATACACTGACCATCAAAGTCGGTCCCGTCCATCGCTGCTTGTAGCTTTAATTTTACTTGTTTTGGAAAGTCTCGACAAGCCAAATTGTCCTGTTCCAATGGCAGATAAGTTTGCTTAGTTCAAGTAAAATACCCCTCATTTTTGTATTTTTTTTTCTTGTTTTTGAACACTAATTTTTTGCAGTGTGCCACACAAGTATGGCTGCACGAGTGACGAAAAAAGAGCGATCCGAGGCAAGGGCCCCCGTTTAAAAAAAAAAAAATTATATTCTCAGGAATACAGTATATTGTGATGAATAATAATTTCCCTAATCAAGGCCTCGTTAAAACACCAGCGACTATTTTTGCACACAGCCTGCAGGAGAGAGAGAGAGAGAGGTTGTCATTACTATACAAGAGCCGACATAACTTGATGCATTTTCCAAACTGAGCTCACTGCATGTGTTCAGCTCGACAACAAACGGCGTACTGCAAGGCAGATTAACAATTAAGATGAATAATTAATAGCTTCTATTTCTATTGGCATAATTTGACATTTATGGTCTAAATACGACCCGACCCCCCCCCCCCCCCTGCTGCATTAGCATGCGCCTTGTCAAACCTCCCACTTAATCCGGACGGTCATCGGAGCTGAGACTGTACTCCAGGCAGTGAGAGGGATTATTGCACCCATAAAAGCAGGCGTTTTAATGGCCTTTCAGATCCCCCACTTATGTGTTCATATGCTCGTGGTACCATAAAGCATTGCTTCCCTCCTCCACTAACCCCTTTTCCGTGACCTGCTGACCTACGCTGACCTTGGCCAGCGATGCGCGTTAAAGTGCTCCAGTGTGTTTGTATCCATGATAGACTGGGAGTGTGTGTGTGTGTGTTTTCATCTCGTAAGCTTGTGTACCTGTCGGTGGAAGTGAGCGTGCATTTGTATTGGAGTTGCAATCCGGGTGTAATGACCCTGACCCAGGGGCTCCACTTCAACACAAAGCATGCAGCACAAAGTCGCACGCACAACGCAGTGGACACGGTAATCATCTCCAGCCCGATATAGTATAGCTTTTTGAAACGGATTTTCCATGAGAGGATGTGCTTTGTGGACGACAAACAAACTGATGTGTGTGTGTGTGTCAGTCGAGAGCTGCCTGGGCTCATTTCCCATTCCAAACCCTGTCTGGAAGCTCTGATGTAAAAGGTAGATAAGGGGAAATAATGAATATCATTTTCTGTCTTTTTTTTCCCTCCCCCCCGCTTTTCCATGTACCTCCTTCCCCTTTTCATCCTGATGTAATTTGAAGCGCTTGAATGATCATAGACCTAGCCATCACCAAATCTGAAAAGACACGTTTAGGCGCCCCAAGGCAGAAGACAAGAATCTATTTTCACTACACTCAACAACCCCCCCGAGTTATGGCCTCGCCATATAACGCGATGGGAGATGCATTAAAACCGAGACGCCGATGCTCATTTTGCTAAGCTTCTAAAATATGCAAAGTTAAAGCCTTTTGGAGGTTGAAGTGATTGTTGTTAGCCTTGTGTAACAAATGCATCCCCTGCAGTTGTTTATCGACTTACCAGGTAACACAAAGTAAGCGTCGCATTTTAATTTTCCCTCCCAACACCTCCACCTGCATTTTGAGTGGATTTTTTTTTCATTTTTCTGCGGTGGTTGGCTTAAGCCAGTGTTTTTCAACCTTTTCTGAGGCAAGGCACATTTTTTTTTCATTGAAAAAAATTTCGAGGCCCACCACCGGCAGAAAACGTAAAAAAATGATACTCAGCGGCCGATATTGACAATAAAAAGTTGTTCTCGCAATTGTTGGATATGAATTCAATAGAGATGTCGGCCGATAAATGCTTTAAAATGTAATATCGGAAATTATCGGTATCGTTTTTTTTATTTATTATTATTATTTTTTATTAAATCAACATAAAAAACACAAGATACACTTACAATTAGTGCACCAACCCAAAAAACCTCCCTCCCCCATTTACACTCATTCACACAAAAGGGTTGTTTCTTTCTGTTATTAATATTCTGGTTCCTACATTATATATCAATATATATCAATACAGTCTGCAAGGGATACAGTCCGTAAGCACACATGATTGTGCGTGCTGCTGGTCCACTAATAGTACTAACCTTTAACAGTTCATTTTACTAATTTTCATTAATGACTAGTTTCTATGTAACTGTTTTTATATTGTTTTACTTTGTTTGTTTTTAATTTATTTATCTTATTTTATCTTATTATTTTTTTTTAAAAGGACCTTATCTTCACCATACCTGGTTGTCCAAATTAGGCATAATAAAGTGTTAATTCCACGACTGTATATATAGTTGATATCGGTATCGGTAATTAAAGAGTTGGACAATATCGGAATATCGGATATCGGCAAAAAGCCATTATCGGACATCCCTAGAATTCAAACCATAACCAAGCATGCATCACTATAGCTCTTGTCTCAAAGTAGGTGTACTGTCACGACCTGTCACATCACGACGTGACTTATTTTGAGGTGTTTGGTGTTTTCCTGTGTGTAGTGTTGTAGTTCTTGTCTTGCGCTCCTATTTGGCTGTAGACTGTCATGTCATGTACGGATGTATTTGTGGACGCCGTCTGCTGCTCCACACGCTAACCTACTCAGTGGCCTAGTGGCTAGAGTGTCCGCCCTGAGATCGGTAGGTTGTGAGTAGAGGTGTCCGATAATATCGAACTGTCAATATTATCGGCCGATATATGCTTTAAAATGTAATATCGGAAAATATCGGTATCGGTTTCAAAAAGTAAAATTAATGACTTTTTAAAACGCCGCTGTACGGAGTGGTACACGGACGTAGGGAGAAGGTCAGAGCGCCAATAAACCTTAAAGGCACTGCCTTTGCGTGCCGGCCCAGTCACATAATATCTACGGCTTTTCACATACACAAGTGAATGCCATGCATACTTGGTCAACAGCCATACAGGTCACACTGAAGGTGGCCGTATAAACTACTTTAACACTGTTACAAATATGCACCACACTGTGAACCCACACCAAACAAGAATGACAAACACATTTCGGGAGAACATCCGCACCGTAACACAACATAAACACAACAGAACAAATACCCAGAAACCCTTGCAGCACTAACTCTTCCGGGACGCTACCCCCCCCCCCACCTCAACCCCGCCCTCCCCAACCCCTCCCACCTCAACCTTCTCATGCATGTCCCAAATTCCAAGCTGCTGTTTTGAGGCATCTTAAAAAAAATAATGCACTTTGTGACTTCAATAATAAATATGGCAGTGCCATGTTGGCATTTTTTTCCATAACTTGAGTTGATCTATTTTAGAAAACCTTGTTACATTGTTTAATGCATCCAGCGGGGCATCACAACAAAATTAGGCATAATAATGTGTTAATTCCACGACTGTATATATCGGTATCGGTTGATATCGGAATCGGTAATTAAGAGGTGGACAATATCGGAATATCGGATATCTGCAAAAAAGCTAATAGTTGTGAGTTAAAAAAAAAACCCGGCCGAGTCATACCAAAAACTATAAAAAATGGTACCCATTACCTCCCTGTTTGGGTTGTAATTGGGGGTTAAATCACCAAAATGATTCCCGGGCGCGTCCACCGCTGCTGCTCACTGCTCCCCTCACCTCCCAGGGGGTGGTGAACAAGGGGCTGGGTCAAATGCAGAGGACACATTTCACCACACCTAGTGTCTGTGTGACAATCATTGGTACTTTAACTTTAACTTAAGTCTTTGCTGTCGTCCAGCATTCTTGTTTCTCTTTACTTTGCAGGTAGTTCAGTTTTAGCTTCGTTTAGCACAGCCATCCCTAAGTTTCAGTGCCTTATCTTAGCGGCACTCGCATTTTGTTTATTTTTGGTTTAAGCGTTAGATACCTTTTTACCTGCACGCTGCCTCCCGCATATTGTGATCACGACAAACCATGTTCCATGCTGCCAACTACTGATATGCCGAGCTCTAGACAGCACACACACTCAACGACGGCACATTTGCGGATTATAATTATTGGTTTTGCCAAAAATATTTGTAACCCAATTAGGTGAAATTACAAACCATGTTTCCATATGAGTTGGGAAATTGTGTTAGATGTAAATATAAACGGAATACAATGATTTGCAAATCGTTTTCAACCCATATTCAATTAAATGCACTACAAAGACAAGATATTTGATGTTCAAACTCATAAACTTTATTTTTTGCAAATAATAATTAACTTAGAATTTCATGACTGCAACACGTGCCAAAGTAGTTGGGAAAGGGCATGTTCACCACTGTGTTACATGGCCTTTCCTTTTAACAACACTCAGTAAACGTTTAGGAACTGAGGAGACACATTTTTTAAGCTTCTCAGGTGGAATTCTTTCCCATTCTTGCTTGATGTACAGCTTAAGTTGTTCAACAGTCCGGGGGTCTCCCTTGTGCTATTTTAGGCTTCATAATGCGCCACACATTTTCAATGGGAGACAGGTCTGGACTACAGGCAGGCCAGTCTAGTACCCGCACTCTTTTACTATGAAGCCACGTTGATGTAACACGTGGCTTGGCATTGTCTTGCTGAAATAAGCAGGGGCGTCCATGGTAACGTTGCTTGGATGGCAACATATGTTGCTCCAAAACCTGTATGTACCTTTCAGCATTAATGACACCTTCACAGATGTGTAAGTTACAATACACCCCCATACCATCACAGATAATGGCTTTTCAACTTTGCGCCTATAACAATCCGGATGGTTCATTTCATCTTTGGTCCGGAGGACACGACGTCCACAGTTTCCAAAAACAATTTGAAATGTGGACTCGTCAGACCACAGAACACTTTTCCGCTTTGTATCAGTCCATCTTAGATGAGCTCAGGCCCAGCGAAGCCGACGGCATTTCTGGGTGTTGTTGATAAACGATTTTCGCCTTGCATAGGAGAGTTTTAACTTGCACTTACAGATGTAGCGACCAACTGTAGTTACTGACAGTGGGTTTCTGAAGTGTTCCTGAGCCCATGTGGTGATATCCTTTACACACTGATGTCGCTTGTTGATGCAGTACAGCCTGAGGGATCCAAGGTCACGGGCTTAGCCGCTTACGTGCAGTGATTTCTTCAGATTCTCTGAACCCTTTGATGATATTACGGACCGTAGATGGTGAAATCCCTAAATTCCTTGCAATAGCTGGTTGAGAAAGGTTTTTCTTAAACTGTTCAACAATTTGCTCACGCATTTGTTGACAAAGTGGTGACCCTCGCCCCATCCTTGTTTGTGAATGACTGAGCATTTCATGGAATCTACTTTTATACCCAATCATGGCACCCACCTGTTCCCAATTTGCCTGTTCACCTGTGGGATGTTCCAAATAAGTGTTTGATGAGCATTCCTCAACTTTATCAGTATTTATTGCCACCTTTCCCAACTTCTTTGTCACGTGTTGTAGGCATCAAATTCTAAAGTTAATGATTATTCGCACAAAAAAAAAAGTTTATCAGTTTGAACATCAAATATGTTGTCTTTGTAGCATATTCAACTGAATATGGGTTGAAAAGGATGTGCAAATCATTGTATTCCGTTTATATTTACATCTAACACAATTTCCCAACTCATATGGAAACGGGGCTTGTACATAATCTCCCACGGCACACCAGACAATATCTCACGGCACACTGAAAAACACTGGCTTAAGCCACCCACATAGGGGAGAGAACAAATGATTAGGCGGTGTGCTCTTTTGCCCTTTGTGTGGTTGCACGCTGGGGCGGAGGTCTGACTGATGCATACTTTATGTTTAATGGCAGCCTTCAGCTCGACGGGCTAAGTGATGCGGGGCGAGATGCCGTGACTTTGGGGTTTGCAGAAGTGTAACGGGACACAGCTCTTGGACCATACCTTATTGATTTCTATGATTAAATGAGTGACAACAACAAAACTCCCTCAAAACAGTTTCTGTATTCAATACCGTCTTATCAAAACTCTGCTATACATTGTTAAATTTGGCATTTATCACCCTTATCAATCCGACGGGCCACTTACTTATGGACGTCAGCGTGCAGATTTACGTCCCCTACTCTCATTACATTCAGCTTGCAGCATTGACACCGATCAATGGTCTCCACGCCCTTTAACAAGCCCCATCACTTCCTTACCTTCGCTGATGCAAATCTGGATATTGGATACAAATCTCCAATCAAGTGAGTGCCTGTTTAATGGAGTGGGCATATAGCTGCTTGGGGATACAATGCAACACCGCTGCTGCACTGGTTGGGTTAAGAGTTAAGGATGGGCAGAACAAACGTCAAGACTTTTTTTCATTGTGTGGAATTGATCGGTGATAATTGTGTCTTGAAGCAATTGAACCAAAATGGAAAGCACAACAGGGGCGCTGGGGAGTCAATAAAAGCTAGCTTGTTGTCTAAGGAAGAACACGATGACCAATGTTCCCTCTAATTTTTCATGTGTGAGCAAACGCAAAAACTCCCTGAGCATTCAGTGGAGCCCATGTGAGCAACATCAGACGTGCACACTGTGGCTACACCAGCAGCACACCTAAATATAAAGTTCAATCTCCATCCATCCATCCATTTTCTACCGCTTGTCCCTTCCAGGGTCGCGGGGGGTGCTGGAGCCTATCTCAGCTGCATTCGTGCGGAAGGCGGAGTACACCCTGGACAAGTCCCCACCTCAACGCAGGGCCAACACAGATAGACAGACAACATTATCTTATTATTATAATCAAATGGCAGCTGTCATTTCCATGAGGTTATTTTCTAATATAAGTGTTTAGGCCCACTTACAATGACAATAACAAAAAATATTGTTTTTCATGAACTGTGTACTTGTATTGTTTGTCTGGGTGGAGGTCCTGCTTTGGAAATAATTTGTACCCCTTTCAGACATTGCATTTAGTTCCCATTAAAACATTCACATGTTGCACAATGAGATGTAAGCAGGGGATCATGTGTACATTCCTGCAACTTCCTGTTTGTAAAAAATATATATTTATTAGTATTTATTTATTTATTTTATTTTATTTTATTTTATTATTATTATTTTTTTTTTAAATAATTTTTATTATTTACTTACTTTATTTAATTTAATTATTTGTTATTTTTAATTTAATTTAATTTGTAATTCATTTTATTATTATTATTATTATTATTATTATTTTTTAAATTATTATTATTTTTGTTTAATCCTATTATTTATTTGTGTGTGGCGTCGCGCGGGTCTCGCTTCCTGTTGGGTGGGGTCCGTGCCCGTGTGGCCCGACCTTGCGCTGTGGGGTCTCTGTTGGCGACTTGATGTGGTGGCGGCGCGGCGCACGTGTCTGGTCTGGATACTGTGACTCGGTTGTTTGGGCGGTGGTGTGTTTGTGCGGGTTTGGGTTGGGGTTGTGGGGTCTTTTGGTGGGGGGGGGAGGGGTGGGGGGTGTTGGTGTATTAGTATTTATTTAAAGGCCTACTGAAAGCCACTACTACCGACCACGCAGTCTGATCGTTTATATATCAATAATGAAATCTTAACATTGCAACACATGCCAATACGGCCGGGTTAGATTAGCAAAATGCAATTTTAAATTTCCTGCGAAATATTCTGCTGAAAACGTCTCGGTATGATGACGTTTGCGCGTGACGTCACGGATTGTGCGGACATGTTGGGACACCTTTGTGGCCGGCTATTAAGTCGTCTGTTTTCATCGCACAATTCCACAGTATTCTGGACATCTGTGTTGGTGAATCTTTTGACATTTGTTTAATGAACAATGAAGACAGCAAAGAAGAAAGCTGTAGGTGGGATCGGTGTATTAGCCACTGGCTGCAGCAACAGAACCAGGAGGACTTTGAGTTGGATAGCAGACGCGCTACCGTGAGTACGCAGCTTTGGCTTCCAAACATTTGATCGCTTGCCCGTACGTGCGTGCCGCTATGTGTATGTCACGTACGTAACTTTGGGGAAATATATGTGCTGTATGAACTTTACGGAGGTGAACGGTACTTTGGGCTGTGGGATTGAGTGTGTTGTGCGGGTGTTTGAGTTGTATTGGCGGGTTATATGGACGGGAGGGGGGTGGTGTTTGTTATGCGGATTAATTTGTGGCATATTAAATATAAGCCTGGTTGTGTTGTGGCTAATAGAGTATATATATGTCTTGTGTTTATTTACTATTTTAGTCATTCCCAGCTGAATATCAGGTCCCACCTGCCTCTCACAGCATCTTCCCTATCTGAATCGCTTCCACTGCCCTCTAGTCCTTCACTCTCACTTTCCTCATCCACAAATCTTTCATCCTCGCTCAAATTAATTGGGAAATCGTCGCTTTCTCGGTCTGAATCGCTCCCGCTGCTTGTGGCCATGATTGTAAACAATGTGCAGATGTGAGGAGCTCCACAACCTGTGACGTCCCGCTACTTCCGGTACAGGCAAGGCTTTTTTATCAGCGACCAAAAGTTGCGAACTTTATCGTCTATGTTCTCTACTAAATCCTTTCAGCAAAATTATGGCAATATCGCGAAATGATCAAGTATGACACATAGAATGGACCTGCTATCCCCGTTTAAATAAGAAAATGTCCTTTCAGTAGGCCTTTAATATACTAACAGCATTTCATGATTAATATTTATAAATTAAGATTACTAATAAATGACACTAGAATAAGCACACATTTGATTGGTAAATCATAGTGTAACGACCTGGAATGACACTTTAAGTGCGGTGTTGGAGTTGTCCGACTTTTTGTGTGGCTGTAAACGCATCACTGGCTAAGTGCCATATGTGCATGTGTTGGCGCAAGTGAGAAAGAGCGAGCGGCTGCTGTTGATATAACAGAGTTGCTTTTGGTCTGGTTTGTACTGCAGAAAATGACCACTTTTGCTAGATATCATTTTTTTTACTAATGTTTTGGTGATGTGTTTATGGCCGACAATAAAGAGTTTTGCCCAGTAAAGTGATGGATGGAATTCATGTCCTCAAAGCGTCTCGACAGACGGTACAATATTTGAACAATGATGACGAAAACTGTTTTCTCTGTTGTGTCCGTGTGTCGAAAATTGTTATGCGCTTATTTTTTTATTTGATTTTGTGCGTGGCATAGATTTGCCGTGCGCAGAGGACGCTTGTGCACAGGCGCGCACCTTAGAGGGAACGTTGACGATGAGAGTTATGGGTCATATCAATGCAGACACCCACTATATCATTCTGACCTATACAACCCCAGCGTGTCAACATGAGTCCAGAACATTAGGGCCTCTCCGTATGGGAACGTTTTTAAGTATTGAATACTGGGCTTGCCCGTCGCAGCAACACTATGCGGTTGTTGAGGTCAGAAGTAGACATGATTATGATCTGGGCTTTTGTAAAGAATTGAATATGTCTTCATTTCGTTGAAATCCGTCAGTTAGAAAATATGACATCACAAAAGTTGAGACGCAATAAATGTTGCTTTCAAAGTTCAATAAAAAAGTTGTTTGAATTATTTTAGGAATATGTAGCACAACCTACACCACCCTGCAATAATGTTAAATGGTTCATTCCTTTTAGTGACAAATCCATCATGGAATACTTCACTGTCATTTGTATTTTACTTATTATCCTATTAGTTATGCAATATTTTATTTAGTTCTATTTATTTATTTACTGTATATGAATTTTTTTTCTTCTATTAATATTCATGTGTCCTATTTGTATTTTATTCTTTATCTCTACTCATGGTTTTTACTATTTTACAAGTTGTATTATTTTAATTTTCCAACGTTGCTCAGATGAGCCATCTGCCTCAGGGGTTATCGGCCGTGCATTTGGGTGCGCTTTTGTGTCAGCGTCTTGGTGGCTATGGTCTGATGACCTCCTGGTGCAGATGGCTCCTGTGATAGTGTTTACTCACATGTCTCCTCTGTACTCAGCCATTTGTCCATATAGTTGCACTTTTACTTTTATGAATTCAATGATTTTTTCACACATATCTTATGGCTTAACTACATGGTCCCAGGCACACCAGTCATCAATCAAGACCATTGAGTGTCTTTATAACCGCGCCTTGAAAGTCCTAGACAAGAAGAATATACGATATAATCATTGCCAAATTTTAACCAAATACAATATTTTAAGTTTTGCCAATTTTATTTTGTTACACACAGTCAAACTGGTTTTTAAATGCTTGGATAACTCTGCTCGCCAATTGCTCTGCAAGGCATTTACAAGACTGCAAAGTGGTACCAGATCTACCACCCGAGCAACGTCAAAAGGCAACTGTTGCGTTCTATTCCGTAGAACATCTTTTGCCCAGACTGCCTTTTCCATAAAAGGACCACAACTATGGAACTCTCTACCTGACACTTTCAAAAGTATACCTGCACTTGTCACTTTCAAAAAACAAACACAATTGTGGCTAGTTGAGCAACAATCGTGTTCCCATGTTTAGTTTTTACAAATTTGTACTAATTGTTTTTTATCTAGTCTGCACTTTGTCTGTGTTATTATTATTATTGGCTTTTATTTAGTTTGCACTTTGTACATATTATTACTATTATCATTGTTATCGACTCCTCATAGCCTTATTCTTTTTATGTTCCTATTTTAATGATGTTAGATCTGTGTTGTTGTTGTTGGGGACAAGTGTTGTAAATTAGCTTTGGCTACAAACACTATGATGCATACATTGGATAACTGTTTCAGATATCTATGTTTCTGTATCTGTCCCTGTTGCAAATAAACCTTTATATATATATATATATATATATATATATATATATATATATATATATATATATATATATATATATATATATATATATATATATATATATATATATATATATATATGTGTGTATGTGTTTGTGTTTGGTATCTGTGTCCGTGCGTACGTATGGGATAATTAAAGATTAAAGTACCAATGATTGTCACACACACACTAGATGTGGTGAAATTTGTCCTCTGCATTTGTCCCATCCCCTTGGGGAGCAGTGGGCAGCAGTGGCGCCGCGCCCGGGAATCATTTTGGTGATTTAACCCCCAACTCCAACCCTTTGTTGCTGAGTGCCAAGCAGGGAGGTTATGGGTCCCATTTTTATAGTCTTTGGTATGACTCGGCTGGGATTTGAACTCCAACCTACCGATCTTGGGGGATATGGGTCACCGGGGTATTGTTTTTAACTTTGTAAAGCACTTTGTGTTGCATTTCTTTTATGTATGAAACATGCTTTATAAATAAAGTTTGATTGACTGTCATCAAAGCTCACAAATTTTTGCATTACCACACAGCGCCAATGTTTGGGAACCTGGATGAAGTGATGAACGGAAAGTAAAAATGCAAGTAATTTTTTTGTGGCAGCATTGGACAAATTGATGCTTAAGTTTCACTTTTGCATCCCATAGCATAATTGTGGTGCGTTCAAGGAACCTTGATTAAAGTTTGAAACAGAGTAGTCATTAGTATTTAAAAAAAGGGAGGCTTAGGCCCTGTCTACATTAAGCCGGATAACCCCTTAAACTAATCATTATTTAGCCTAAGCCCCATTTCAGCCACACCAAACCATCGTTTAAGGTCCCACTCCTTGGATAATTTTTTACACGGGTAAGTGCACCTTTCTTGAATGTCCAGATCTTAGCTTTGTATGGACTCTTTGATCGTTTACAAACTGAGTTTGAAGAGGAAGTGAAGTCAGGAAGTGACGTCAGAAGGAAACGCGCCATTGCAGCTATTTCGGATACAACACTTCAGAGTATATAAAGTCACCAAAAACTAATGGGCAATGAAGGTGAAGGCAAAAGAGAGAGGAGTGTCCTGACCAGATATCTAGATCCCTAGATTGATTGTTTTAAAATGTTATTTATCACATTGTTTACTTTCGCATGTCCGTTAAAGATTTGATTAATTTATGATGGCTCAGGTGTGATTCACTACAATAAGGCCCCACAGCACACTGGATTCCAGTTAATTGAAATACCACAACACTGGATATTGTTCAGATAAGTTACATTTAATTTAAGAACTTGCACACAAAGCAACACTGGAGGTGACTATGACGTGCACATTTTCTGCGCATGCGTACTAGGTCGCGTTGCGCCGGCGGACGGAGGGGGCGAGGGGGTCTTAAACGACCATTGTGTGTGTGTGGACAAGGATACGGTTAGGTGGGATTTACCCTGGATAACCTTAGTGTAGAAGAGGCCATAGCCTCAAGTAGATGCACTAATAATTATAATAATAATAATGATGTATTATTATAATTATAACTATTATCCAATAATCATATATAAAATCAGATAATCAGAAAACATTTTGGATACATCTCAAGCTGCATGGAATAAAAAATCTGATTGAGGGGTGTACATGTGCTTTAAAATGATACGTTTGAACCAAAAATAGGTCAATAATTAGTTTTTTAGTGTATGTAAACATACTGAGTACGTGAATGCGGGGCGGTGATGTTAGGTTTAGGACAAGGTAGGGGGGGCCCTCGGGCCCTGGATCATATAGTTTCCAAAGTTGGAAAATCTGATAATTCTGCCATGTCGTCATGTGGACAAGCCACTATCTTTGGAGAATAATGACGTCGCGACCCATCTCCGTCAAGTGATCAGAAGAGCAAGAGAGAAGCCAGTACACAACAACTGCAACAACAACAATGGTAAACAAAGCAACAGAACGCTGTTTTTCGCTATCAACGAGACGCGCAGCAGAGACGCATACACGATTACATACATTGTTTTCTTTTCTACACATCACGGTGTCGAGCGAGAAGCACCGCCAGAAGGAGATTTCGGTTCGAGATCTGGGAGAACAAGTTGTCTACTGTATTATTCTATACCAGTGATTCTCTAGTGCAGGGGTCGGCAACCCGCGGCTCCGGAGCCGCATGCGGCTCCTTGACCACTCTGATGCGGCACAGCTACATACATGCCGACCCCCCCGATTTTCCCAGGAGATTTATGGATCTCAGTGTCTCTCATAGATTACTCCCAGGGAAAAAATAATCCTATTTACACTCTAATTACTAAATAAAGGGCGTGCCCTAATTGCACTGCAGTAATTGTCCTCGATAGCATTTACATACAGCGTGCCAGTCCAGCCACACGTTGCATGTTGTTATTACTTGCACACACAGGAGACAGCAAAGCATACTTACTCATCAGCCACACTGCTTACACTGACGGTAGCCGTATCAAACAACTTTAACATTGTTACGTTACAAATATGCGCCACACTGTGAACCCACACCAAAAAAGAATGAAAAACACATTTCTGGAGAACATCCCACCGTAACACAACATAAACACAACACAACCATTACCCAGAATCCCATGCAGCCCTAACTCTTCCGGTCTACATTATACACCCCCGCTACCACCAAATCCCCCCACACATCAACCTCCTCCCCCCCCCCTATCCGTGCGTTGGTTGAGCGGAAGAGTTAGGGCTGCCTGGGATTCTGGGTATTGGTACCGTCAGTGTAAGATGTGTGGCTGCTGAGTTAGTACGCCTTGCTGTCACTTACGTGAGCAAGCTGAAATTGCATTCTACGTGTGGTCGAGCAGGTACACTGTTAGGGCAGGCTGTAGAGGGCGCCAAATGCAGTGTCATCACGCTCTGATATTCGGGAGTCTCCCGGGAAAAATGAGAGGGTTGGCAAGCATGACGCTATCTAGCGCCATTCATTCAAAACTCGCGGGCTGCACTAGCATCAAATTTCCACATTAAAGTGCGTGCCGGTGCGTGTGTCGGAGACCCCTAGTTAACATAGCACAAAGCATTTAAGCTTTGTATGCAGTGTTTTTCATTTTAAATTTAAATTTTTTTTTTGTGGCTCCCATTACTTTCTTTAATTTGTGAAACTTGCCAAAATGGCTCTTTGAGTGGTAAAGGTTGCCGACCCCTGCTCTAGTGGTATGCCAAATAATCACTTAATTAAATGTTCAAACACAGTGTTATTGTTCAAATTGTGTGTAATGTTTCTGTGGCCAAACATATAAATGGGCTATACTTGTTATACTTGTATAGCGCTTTTCTACCTTCAAGGTACTCAAAGCGCTTTGACAGTATTTCCGCATTCACCCATTCACACACACATTCACACACTGATGGCGGGAGCTGCCATGCAAGGCGCTAACCAGCACCCATCAGGAGCAAGGGTGAAGTGTCTTGCCCAAGGACACAACGGACGTGACTAGGATGGTAGAAGGTGGGGATATATTATAATATATATAACATATTAAATATAATTTATATAATATATATAACATATTAAATATAATTTATATAATATATATAACATATTAAATATACTTGTTAAATAAAACCTCTGCCTTGTTTTGATGACTATTTAGGCCTACTACACTACTGTATTGTAATGTTGGGTATTATTGTGGTACTTGGAGAGCCAAGTGTTTTCTCAGGTGGTATTTGGTTAAAAAAGTTAGAGAACCACTTTTCTATACTATTGCTGTTTACTAAAGCAAATGTTGTGTACAGCTTTTGGAGGAAATGTGTGGATTGAAGGAATTTAAACAAATCAACATGTAGGCGTGGCATATTAGGGACGTAAAGGTGTCAGAATCCTACGGTACGATATTTGAGAACAAAAATGTACAGATTCTGGACAGGGAGAAAGGCTGGTACGAAGTTGAAAAACCATCCCTAAATGGAGGAGGTGGTCTGCGACACCACCTGTCTCCCACATACAACACTGTCCTTTCAACCGTTCCTAAAAGACTATGCAATTTAGCCTCCAACAAATAACAGGAGTTTGAAACATTCTGGTCACAGAAGGGGACCAGAATGCCATTTGTGGTATTTGTTTACAACTGACTGGAATGCTTACGTGGGGGATTCGGACTATTTTGGACTGGTAGTAGTCGATCCACAGCGATCGTTCTGCCACATAAAACCTCAATGCTACGAGGGGAAATTACACACGGCTGTCGTTGGCTTCGCCAGTAGGATTGCTTGTTTGCATCAAAACAGTTTTTCTCACTACGATAGGGCGAAACCATCCTTGCCCAGGCACACCCTCCTGGTTTTGGAGTATTAATATTGGGGTTTTGGCACCAGCCGCTAGACTAGATCGAACCAATCTAAGTCTTTGAGCATGAATTGATGAAGCCTACTCGGATGAGAGGCAAAACGTCTTCTAAGACAAACCAAACAGTCCAGTTGCGATGGATTGAATGCTTTGAGATGACAGTGACCAGGACGAATGAGAACATTCATAGACACAATATTATCATGGTATTATTATTGTTATTTATTAATACAAAAATAAACATGTCATTATGTGTAAAATGAAGTGGCAGGAATGTTTAGGATAAACACACTTTCTGTGATTGAACACAAACATAATGCTCAAATGTTCTAATCTTATTAAATTATTATTACAAGAATAATATTCAAGCGAATATTTTTTTTAAACTTACAGTTGAGTGTCTTTAAAGTGACAATGTAAACATCCAGTGTAAAACAATCATGTTTTACTTCATGAGAAGCAGTGTCCTCCACAGTATACATATTTATATCAGTTGGGAAAATGCAGTTTCTCAAAAAAGTTGACTAACAATTTCACTTTTGATAATATAAAAACCTCACAAATTGATGATTAGCTTTGCTGGCTTCAAATATCTTTTCTGGGTGGGATGGCGATAAACAGTGGTTGGATGGATTGAGGATTTATCAAATAGCTTTTCAGTTTACTCCTATTTCCCGCGGTGCACAGTTTTTTTTCTTACCTCCGATGCAGAGGTTATGTTTTCACCAGGTTTTGTTTGTGTGTTTGTTAGCAACATAACTCAAACAGGTACGGATCGATTTTAATGACATTTTTCAGGAAATCTACAAAAACCAAAACAATTTCTTTCATCTACCACGAACAAACCCCTATGGCATATACCAGTGTTTTTCAACCACTGTGCCGCGGCACACTAGTGTGCCGTGAGATACAGTCTGGTGTGCCGTGGGAGACTATCTAATTTCACCTATTTGGGTTAAAAATATTTTTTGCAAACCAATAAATATAGTCTGCAAATGATGTGTTGTTGTTGAGTGTCAGTGCTGTCTGGAGCTCGGCAGAGTAACCGTGTAATACTTTTCCATATCAGTAGGTGGCAGCCGGTAGCTCATTGTTTTGTAGATGTCGGAAACAGCGGGAGGCAGCGTGCAGGTAAAAAGGTGTCTAATGCTTAAACCAAAAGTAAACAAAAGGTGAGTGCCCCTAAGAAAAGGCATTGAAGCTTAGGGAAGGCTATGCAGAACGAAACTAAAACTGAACTGGCTACAAAGTAAACAAAAACAGAATGCTGGACGACAGCAAAGACTTACTCTGGAGCAAAGACGGCGTCCACAATGTACATTTGAAACTGACATGACAATCAACAATGTTCCCACAAAGAAGGATGAAAACAACTGAACTATTCTTGATTGCTAAAACAAAGTAGATGCGGGAAATATCGCTCAAAGGAAGACATAAAACTGCTACAGGAAAATACCAAAAAAAGACACAAAGCCACCAAAATAGGTGCGCAAGACAAGAACTAAAACACTACACAAAGGAAAACAGCAAAAAAACTCAAAATAAGTCACGGCGTGATGTGACAGGTGGTGACAGTACACCTACTTTGAGACAAGAGCTATATTGATGCATGCTTGGTTATGGTTTAAAGTCATATCCAACAATTGCGACAACGTCTTTTTACTGTCAACTGAGTTTAGTTTTTTAAAGATTTCTGCTGGTGGTGTGCACTCTTTAGTATTTACATGCTGCCGCTAGGTGACATCATATGCAAATACAGTGTTAGCTTTCACTGTTATGCGGATGACACCCAACTCTACATGCCCCTAAAGTTGACCAACACGCCGGATTGTAGTCAGCTGGAGGCGTGTCTTAATGAAATTAAACAATGGATGTCCGCTAACTTTTTGCAACTCAACGCTAAGAAAACGGAAATGCTGATTAGCGGTCCTGCTCAACACCGACATCTATTTAATAATACCACCTTAACATTTGACAACCAAACAATTAAACAAGGCGACTCGGTAAAGAATCTGGGTATTATCTTCGACCCAACTCTCTCGTTTGAGTCACACATTAAGAGTGTTACTAAAACGGCCTTCTTTCATCTCCGTAATATCGCTAAAATTCGTTCCATTTTGTCCACAAGCGATGCTGAGATCATTATCCATGCGTTCGTTACATCTCGTCTCGATTACTGTAACATTTTATTTTCGGGCCTCCCTATGTCTAGCATTAAAAGATTACAGATGGTACAAAATGCGGCTGCTAGACTTTTGACAAAAACAAGAAAGTTTGATCATATTACGCCTATACTGGCTCACTTGCACTGGCTTCCTGTGCACTTAAGATGCGACTTTAAGGTTTTACTACTTACGTATAAAATACTACACGGTCAAGCTCCTGCCTATCTTGCCGATTGTATTGTACCATATGTCCCGGCAAGAAATCTGTGTTCAAAGAACTCCGGCTTATTAGTGATTCCCAGAGCCCAAAAAAAGTCTGCGGGCTATAGAGCGTTTTCTATTCGGGCTCCAATACTATGGAATGCCCTCCCGGTAAAAGTTAGGGATGCTACCTCAGTAGAAGCATTTAAGTCCCATCTTAAAACTCATTTGTATACTCTAGCCTTTAAATAGACTCCCTTTTTAGACCAGTTGATCTGCCGTTTCTTTTCTTTTCTTTTCTATTCTGCTCCGGGGTGGACCGCTAGCCTGTTCATCGGATGGGGGCATCTCTACGCTGCTGACCCGTCTCCGCTCGGGATGGTTCCTGCTGGCCCCACCATGGACTGGACTTTCGCTGATGTGTTGGACTTTCACAATATTATGTCAGACCCACTCGACATCCATTGCTTTCGGTCTCCCCTAGACGGGGGGGGGGGTTGTATGTGGGCTCTGTACCGAGGATGTCGTTGTGGCTTGTGCAGCCCTTTGAGACACTTGTGATTTAGGGCTATATAAATAAACATTGATTGATTGATTGATAAAAAAACTTTTATCTAGAAAAAAATTTCATTTTCTGATATACAAACCAGGCTTAAACCAACTTCGTCATACGTCATATCAACAGAAGCCGCTCGCTCTGTCTCACCTGCACCAACACACGCACTCATGGCACTTAGCCAGTGCTGCGTTTATGGCCACACAAAAAGTCGGACAACCCCAACGCCGCACAATGTGTAAATGCCAGGTTGTAACACCTTGACTCCTCAATCAGATGTGTGCTTATTTTACTGCCATTTATTAAGGATTTTAATCTAAGGATATTATTCATGAAATGTTGTTTCATAAATGCTAATAAAAATATGTATTTTACAGACAGAAAGTTACAGGAACTAAATGTAATCTCTGAAAGGGGTAACATTTATTTTAAAGGCAGGACCCACAGCCAGACATACAATAAAAGCACATAGGTCATGAAAAACATGTTTTTTGTTATTGTCATTGTAAGGGGGCAAAATCACTTATATCAGAAAATAATTTTAATAAAACATTTACATTGTTATGATGTCAGGTTTGGGACAGGTGTGACGCTGGTGTGGCCACAGTGTGCACATCTGATGTTGCTCATATGTGCTCCACTGAATGTTCAGGGAGTTTTTGCGTTTGCTCACACACATTAAAAATTAGAGGGAACATTGGAGCTAACTGTTTTAATGACATTCAAACTTTACTTAAATCAATAACAGAGCACCCATCCGTAGCTCACTAGTGCAATAACAACACCGAACATGTGTCCCGTTAAAAAATGTCCGTCCGGAACTCTAATAACTAAAGTTCCTTGGGTGAATAATATAACTCACAACACCGGTATGTTTTAGCGCTTTCATGGGGAGTTTACTGACAGATATAAGTAAGAACTTTGCACTACTTTATATTAGAAATGGCAACAGCAGAGGATGAATGTCCCATAACAAGAAGATAGAGAAAAAGAAGAAGCTTATCGACTATGGCGTCGGCACGGACTACAAAGGCGGACACGTGCAAATTTTCAGAACTTACGCAGATCCCAAATACAGAAGGTAAGAAAAGTTGCTTTGGCATAATATTAAATGATAAATAAATGGGTTATACTTGTATAGCGCTTTTCTACCTTCAAGGTACTCAAAGCGCTTTGACAGTATTTCCACATTTACCCATTTCTTTCTTTCCTTTCTTTCTTTTAGTTTATTTCGAACATGAACACATTTACATCATAATACATCACACAATTTCATATCATTTCATTTACATCATGCCCGAAAAGGAGTAGGAAGAAGCAAAGCTTATTTAATCCTACCCCTTTCCCACTTCAAAGCATTTACAATTATATAAAATCATTTACTGACCTTTTTATATAATAAAATAACATCTATGAATTAGTATATACAACAGTTTGTAATATGTAATTAATTAATTCAGTCATTATTCAACACCATTATTCAAACATGCCAGAGGCTGTTCACCTTGGAGACCTGCTGCGGATATGGGTACGGCCTGGCGCGAGATTTACACCTTCTCCAACACCTTCTCTGAGATGAAGAATATTTTCAATAAGGTTGGAAGTTTTTCTCACAATTCTTCTTCTTTGTACTTTGTAAGCACTATTAATTTAAACAACCTCTTAAACTGGATCATGTCAGTACAATTTTTAACTTCTTTACTTAATCCATTCCATAATTTAATTCCACATACTGTTATGCTAAAAGTTTTAAGTGTTGTACGTGCATATAAATGTTTTATATTATTTATTATATTTCTCCTCTTTAGTTGAGAAGAAATGCTGTACATTCTTTGGTAGCAGGTTATAGATTGCTTTGTACATCATTTTAGCTGTTTGCAATTTTACCAAATCGCCAAACTTGAATATTTTTGACTTAATAAATAAAGGGTTTGCATGTTCTCTATATCCAACATTATGTATTATTCTAACTGATCTTTTTTGTAACAAGGTTAACGAATGTAGCGCACATTTGTAGTTATTTCCCCATATTTCTGCACAATAACTCAGATATGGTAACACTAGTGAGCAGTAGAGAATATGAAGTGATTTTTGGCCCAGGACGTGTTTTGTTTTATTCATTATTGAAATGTTTTTTGCCACCTTATGTTGTATGTTTTGTATATGAGATTTCCAGTTCATTTTATCATCTATTAATACTCCCAAAAATCTGGTTTCTTTTACCCTTTCGATGTCTACTCCGTCTATTTATATTTGCGTATGATGCTCTTTCCTACTATTACCAAATAGCATTATTTTAGTTTTACTGAGATTCAAAGATAGTCTGTTTTTGTCAAACCATCTTTTTAATTTGTTCATTTCTTCTGTTATTATTTGTATTATCTTCTGTGTGTTCTCTCCTGAACAGAAAGCAGTTGTATCATCTGCAAATAAAACTAACTTTAAGTCCTTTGTAACTTTACAAATGTCGTTTATTTAAAGATTAAACAATTTTGGTCCCAGTATTGATCCCTGCGGCACACCACAGGATATATCTAGCCGTGTTGACATATTTTCACCCATCTTCACATATTGCTTCCTGTTGGTTAAATAGCTTTTTACCCAGTTCAATACCAAACCTCTGATGCCATATCGTTCTAATTTTTGTATTAAAATATCATGATTAATTGTATCAAATGCTTTTGTTAAGTCCATGAATACTGCTGCCGCACATTCTTTACCATCTATTCACAAACACATTCACACACTGATGGCGTCTATCAAGCGGTGCAGCTTCATAGCTTACCAAAGTCGTACTAAAACATGTTGATAGATTTTTGAGCGCTGTGTGTAATGTTCTATATTTTCAATGGAACATATAACATGTTGGTGTTGTGTACTTGAGTCATATTGCAGTCTACACGTATCTCTTACGTGTGACAGCCATCTACTGGTCATACTTATTATTTCACCATGTACCAAATAAAATAGCTTTGAGGTCGGTAAGCATAACCAAAATGATTCCGTCCATTAGGCGCACCGGGTTATAGGGCGCACTGTCGAATTCCACAGTATTCTGGACATCTGTGTTGGTGAATCTTTTGCAATTTGTTTAAAGAACAATGAAGACATCAAAGAAGAAAGCTGTAGGTGGGAAGCGGTGTATTAGCAGCCGGCTGCAGCAACACAAACACGTAGAGAACTGGGACAACAGAGCCTCTTACCAGGAGGCCTTTGAGTTGGATACGCGCTAGTACAGCTTTGGTTTCCAAACATTTGATCGCTTGCCCGTACGTGCGTGCTGCTATGTGCATGTCACGTACGTGACTTTGGGGAAATATATGTGCTGTGTGAACAGTACTTTGGGCTGTGGGATTGAGTGTGTTATGCGGGTGTTTGATTTGTATTGGCGGGTTGTATGGACGGGAGGGGGGAGGTGTTTGTTATGCGGGATTAATTTGTGGCATACTAAATATAAGCCTGGTTGTGTTGTGGCTAATACAGTATATATATGTCTTGTGTTTATTTTCTGTTTTAGTAATTCCCGGCTGTATATCACGTCCCACCCGCCTCTCACAGCATCTTCCCTATCTGAATCGCTTCCACTGCCCTCTAGTCCTTCACTCTCACTTTCCTCATCCACGAATCTTTAATCCTCGCTCAAATTAATGGGGTAATCGTCGCTTTTTCGGTCCGAATCGCTCTCACTACTGGTGGCCATGATTGTAAACAATGTGCAGATGTGAGGAGCTCCACAACCTGTGACGTCACGCTACTTCCGGTACAGGCAAAGCTTTTTTTTTATCAGCGACCAAAAGTTGCGAACTTTATCGTCGATGTTCTCTACTAAATCCTTTCAGCAAAAATATGGCAATATCGCGAAATGATCAAGTATGACACATAGAATGGATCTGCTATCCCCGTTTAAATAAGAAAATCTCATTTCAGTAGGCCTTTAAGTGCGCCTTATCGTCTGAAAAATACGGTATATCACATTGTTTTCATCCTTTAATTTTCCAACCCCAAACATGTATGTACTCGCGTGGACAGGGCCTCAGAGATCCTACCAACTTTACATACTGATGGAATGTAAATAGAGTGAGTTTACCCTGGCTAGCAGATAAGCGATCCTCTCATGCAAATAAGTCACTCCCCTGCGCTCCTGACCAAGGTCTTACAATTGTAAATGAAAAAAAATACAATAGGGTCTCCACAGAAACAGATTGCTTCTATACTTGGACCCTAATAAACCCTCTGATATCTTCTGTGGCTGAGAGGTGGTGTAATTATGTGTGACAATCTGTGCATCCAACACCATCGCAGCTCTGCCCAGCTTTCGGCTTTGACATGATAGCGCTTCTGTGTGTAGCAGCTTGCGAGAAAAGACAATGTTGGATCTTCACCAACGTCGCTTCCAATTCATGGGCAGAGAAACTCAGTGTTAGAGCAAACTTATGAATATTAGCTGAATGGTTCTGCCAAAAATGCTGATAATAACTTAGTTTTGTAATTTCACACTTGACGGTTGGACTGGCACTTCTGACCCAAACATATTTATGTTTGCAATTAATAATAAAAAAAAAATGCCTTCCATAAAATGTGCACCTAAAAGCAGGGAAATTAAGGGCACACTCACACTGGGCTTATTTAAATTTGCGTTCATCATGTCTTCTTGAAATATTATTTTATATAATATCTATAATATAATATTGTTGTGGGCTGACAAATAGTTTTTTAGAGAGTAAGAAATAAATCTCAGTTGCGGCTGTCACTTTAGCCTTTTTAAGAGCAGCCACTGCTTCCTAGTGTGAGGTCACATTTTGGCCTCCCACATCTCCTACTAGCGTATTTTTTTGACTATAAGGCGCGATTAAAATCCTTTCATTTTCTCAAAAATCGACAGTGCGCCTTTTGTACGTATTCATTCTTGTTGTGCTTTTTCTAGTTGTGGTATATGGTGTAATGATAAGTATGACCAGTAGCTGGCAGTCATACATAAGAGACACGTGTGGACTGCAGGTTAAAGCCCTCTGTTCGATAAATGACGCTAGCAAGTACAGGTAAACAAGCAAGCCCACAGCTTTGATTGTTAATTGAGAATAAAAAACGTTACTCACAGCGCTCAAAAATCTGTCAAAATGTTTTAGTACGACTCTGGTAAGCTACAAAGCCGCACCGCTTGATGGATTGTTGGAGCTTTGTGGCTACCATAGTCAGACGCAATGTGCTTCAACATACGAGTATTATTACGATTACTGTAACGTATTATTTTCGGGCCTCCCTATGTCTAGCATTAAAAGATTACAGTTGGTACAAAATGCGGCTGCAAGGCTTTTGACAAAAACAAGAAAGTTTGATCATATTACGCCTATACTGGCTCACTTGCACTGGCTTCCTGTGCACTTAAGATGCGACTTTAAGGTTTTACTACTTACGTATAAAATACTACACGGTTTAGCTCCAGCCTATCTCGCCGATTGTATTGTACCATATGTCCGACAAGAAATCTGCGTTCAAAGAACTCCGGCTTATTAGTGATTCCCAGAGCCAAAAAAAAGTCTGCGGGCTATAGAGCGTTTTCTATTCGGGCTCCAATACTATGGAATGCCCTCCCGGTAACAGTTAGAGATGCTACCTCAGTAGAAGCATTTAAGTCCCATCTTAAAACTCATTTGTATAATCTAGCCTTTAAATAGACCCCCCCTTTTTTAGACCAGTTGATCTGCCGTTTCTTTTCTTCTCTCCTCTTCTCCCCTGTCCCTTGCGAGGGGGAGTTGCATAGGTCCGGTGGCCATGGATGAAGTGCTGGCTGTCCAGAGCCGGGACCCCTGGTGGACCACTAGCCTGTGCATCGGTTGGGGACATCTCTGCGCTGCTGACTCGTCTCCGCTCGGGATGGTTTCCTGTTGGCCCCGCTGTGGACTGGACTCCCGCTGATGTGTTGGATCCACTGTGGACTGGACTTTCACAATGTTATGTCAGACCCACTCGACATCCGTTGCTTTCGGTCTCCCCTAGAGGGGGGGGGGGGGGGGGGGGGGGTTACCCACATATGCGGTCCTCTCCAAGGTTTCTCATAGTCATTCACCGACGTCCCACTGGGGTGAGTTTTTCCTTGCCAGTATGTGGGCTCTGTACCGAGGATGTCGTTGTGGCTTGTACAGCCCTTTGAGACACTTGTGATTTAGGGCTATATAAATAAACATTGATTGATTGATTGATATTATGGCGTGTGTATAAGGACCCCAAAATGACACCTATTAGGCGTTATGTTTTGCAATATTACGTAAAACCAACTTTTATTACCTATTGGGACCTGCTGTTGTCTTTCCGAGTCAGTGGGCGGCCGAGAGTGGAGTAGGCTCTCTTGGTTGCTTTGCTGGGTCTGCTCCTGTCTCTGGACATGCTCCCTCCACCCCAGCAGACGATGGCGTGGAACACCACAGAGGCCGCCACAGTGTATATGTTTATTTTACTTTTTATTCATAGCTGTATGTAGAAGTGGCTGGTTGCATCGGCTCTGCTCTTTTAATGTCTTTAATGTCCTTTGTGTTCTTTGATGTTTCCCTCTTACACACATGTAAGAGGGATGTGTGCTATGGCTATGAGTTGTTTTTTCCCTTGGCCTCAGTCTGGACCCCCTCTCCATGGGCCCAGGCTTAGACCGATTTTTTTTCTCTCCCCCCCATTGTTTACCTGTATCTCACCTTTTTTGTAAGGGGCACCGGAAGTTGGCAGACCCGTCAGCGATCCTGTTCTGTCTCCCTGTAGTGTTTGATCCTGTTCTGTCTCCCTGTAATGTTTGTCTGATTTTGAATGGGATGGTGCTGAAAATTATTAATTTCCCCTCGGGGATTAATAAAGTATTTCTGATTCTGATTCTGATTCGTATTTGCATAAGTCCCAAAAATTTGCGCGCATCCGCCATTGTAGTTTGCGCCGTAGTCAATGAGCTCTTTCTTTTTTGACAGTGCACCTAAAGGTCCGAAAAGTACGGTAAATAAATGTATTAGTCGGGAAAAAATAAAAAATAAATTATTAATATTGTTGGGAGGATGCTTGTACACGTCAGGCTGGCTAAATCCCGCTGTCAGTTGTGGTGGATGGTCCGAATCTTAAACAGCAACAAAAGTGAATTTAGTACAAAAGTTTTATTTACCCATAATCAAACGGTACAAGGTTGGATTGAATTGTCATGCAAACAGACAACGTCCTCCGGAGACGTTGGATGAATGGAGAATCATGCGAATCATACATAGGCTTGGTCTACTTGGCCATTAATGTGTTTTCCTCATGTGTCAGGGTCCCGTTGTTTTGGACCTGTTTATTCTGCAACCTCCTCGAATCCTTTAGCCATAGCAAACAATCAAAACATTTTGTAGAATGGTCAGGCCGACCACTCGTTCAACTATAACCCACATATGCTCCTTCAATGGTTCAGAATAGAAAAAAAAAGAAACGAGCAGACATTCTTAATGCTTTTCGACCTCACTTTCTCTCCAGACTTCGACAGACACAAAATATGGTTCAAAAGGTCAGAAATGCCACCACAGGTTCTAGTGAAACTCGCTAGAAATTGGACATGCGAAGGCACCGAGACGCAGTGCCTCGTAACTCTCTTGAAAAAGGTAATCATCCTTCCGCGGGTTCACATACAGAAAGCTTGTGACGACGTTTACTCCCTCTATTTAGTCAAGTTTTATGTCCTCTTTGCGCCGCGCCAGAGCCGACCTCACAAACTGTGGTTTAGCCTTTTTTGAGGTGGAAAAAGTCGCCAATTAGATCTTTGTTTAGTTCACTCATGTGAAAGACCGTATTGTTTTTATAAGTCAGTTTGAATTAACTCGGAAATATATCAGTATAAGTGTCATAGCACATCCATTTGACGTTACTGACGTTACTGTTACGTCCGGCTCATGTTGCCCCCATTAAATATGCGTGGTGGTCAAGCTCCCTCTGTTCTCAATGGGTACTAGTCGCCATTTAGCCTCTCTCGAAGAAACAATGCCCTATGCTTGTGTTGTTTTCGGCTCTACGAACCGTTCAAATTGTGAAAAGGATCAACTTTTCTTCAGAGTTCCTCTAGAGCAGGGGTGGGCAATTAATTTTTACCGGGGGCCGCATGAGCTACCCGAGCACTGCTGGAGGGCCACATCGACAATATTTCAATTAAATTTTGCTCAATATTATTTTTGATATATACCGTAAGATAAATAATAATAATAATAATAATAATAGTAATACTTCAACATAGTGTGTGTAACAGCATTCCATGACTAATATATATAAATTAACATTAATAATAAATGACAGTAAAATAAGCACACGTATGACTGAGGAGTCATAGTGTAACTTTGTGTGGTGTTTGAGCTGTCCGACTTTTTGTGTGGCCTTAAACGCACCACTGGTTTAGTGCTATGCGTGTTGGTGACAGATGACAAGTTGGTTTTGGCCTGGTTTGTACGGCAGAAAATGACTAGTTTTTCGAGATAGAATTGTTTTACTCATGTTTTTGGTGTGGTTATGTCCGAATATAAACAGTTTTGTTCAATAAAGTGATCGATATAATTCCTGTCCTCGAAGCATCTCGATAGACGTTACAATAATTGAACGGTGTTCAATTGAACGGTGTTGACGAACACCATTAGGGCCGCTTGTTGTCACTGTCACTCAAAGTTGCATTGCAAAATTCCATAGAATAAATATGTTTATTTTGTTTATAATTCAGATGGGATTTGATTTGGTGTGCGGCATATACTTGCTGCGCGCAGCGGACGCTTGAGCAGTGCGCAATTGCGCAGGCACGCACCTTAGGTGAGGGGACGTTGCTTTGCAGTTCATGTGTTGCTGAAAACACGGCATTCCTCATCAACTTTTCTCTTTTTGGTGTCTCGGGTGTAAACCGTGCATCACTTGTCGCTGCATGTGCACCTTCACTCGCAGGTTACACACGGACACACGCTCATAAATAATACTTTTCAAAATAAAAGCAGCACAGTTGTATTGCGCGCAGGACATAGATGTTTTTTCAACTTTATTTTGTAATTGCAGTTGTTCACATTCACTCACAATCACGCATACGTCCACACGGAAGTAATACAAATAACGATTTTCAAAACAAAAGCAGCACCGTTGTATTGCACACTCGACATAGATACTTTTTAAAATTTATTTTGTAATTTATAATTGGCCTCACGCGGGCCGGACAGGGACGCACAAAGGGCCGGATGCGGCCCGCGGGCCGCAGAATGCCCAGGTCTGCTCTAGAGCAGTGGTTCTTAACCTTGTTAGAGGTACCGAACCCCACCAGTTTCATATGCGCATTCACCGAACCCTTCTTTAGTGAAATATATATATATATATATATATATTTTTTCCTAATTCAAGACAAAGTTATATGTTTTTTTACCGGTGCACAACATGAACCATGCATGAACATCACCTTGTTCAAAGAACAAAACCAACACAGTGCATGAACTCACAACAAATTACACACCTGCAAATCAGTGTGACTTCTGCTGTTGCCGTATCCATAATAAGCCGATAGGGAGAAGTTTTTATTTACACGATGAGTCGGGTGTGTCTCGACCTCCGCAGCGGACGGTCCGCCGAACCCCTGAGGCCGACTCACCGAACCCCTAGGGTTCGATCGAACTCAGGTTAAGAACCACTGCACTAGAGGTAATCAAAAAGGGTGGAAGAGTGCTAGATTTTACGAATCAGCGACGAGAAAAGCACGCAGCTCACACTCCAGCCCAAGACAGCAACGTCGAAGAATGCATGAATTTGCAGTGATCACTTCATTAAAGGTTTGTTTGATTACTTTTAATGTTTATTATTTCCCATTTAATTATTATCTTGTTATTATCTGTATTCCTTAAACACGTTTGCTGCGAGTGTTTCGTAAAGCACCAACTCGGCGAGTCTAAATAAAAGAAAGCAAATGTGAGCAAAACCTAAACGAGTTAAAGGCCTACTGAAAGCCACTACTACCGACCACGCAGTCTGATAGTTTATATATCAATGATGAAATCTTAACATTATAACACATGCCAATACGGCCGGGTTAACTTATAAAGTGACATTTTAAATTTGCCGCTAAACTTCCGGTTCGAAACGCCTCTGAGGATGACGTATGCGCGTGACGTAGCCCGGGGAACACGGGTATGCCTTCCACATTGAAGCCAATACGAAAAAGCTCTGTTTTCATTTCATAATTCCACAGTATTCTGGACATCTGTGTTCGTGAATCTGTTGCAATCATGTTCATTGCATTATGGAGAAAGAAGCTGAGCAAGCAAAGAAGAAAGTTGTCGGTGCGAAATGGACGTATTTTTCGAACGTAGTCAGCCACAACAGTACACAGCCGGCGCTTCTTTGTTTACATTCCCGAAAGATGCAGTCAAGATGGAAGAACTCGGATAACAGAGACTCTAACCAGGAGGACTTTTGACAGTGTGTAAAGGATATCACCACATGGGCTCAGGAACACTTCAGAAACCCACTGTCAGTAACTACAGTTGGTCACTACATCTGTAAGTGCAAGTTAAAACTCTCCTATGCACGGCGAAAACCGTTTATCAACAACACCCAGAAACGCTGTCGGCTTCGCTGGGCCTGAGCTCACGAGTCCACATTTCAAATTGTTTTTGGAAACTGTGGACGTCGTGTCCTCCGGACCAAAGAGGAAAAGAACCATCCGGATTGATATAGGCGCAAAGTTGAAAAGCCAGCATCTGTGATGGTATGGGGGTGTATTAGTGCCCAAGACATGGGTAACTTACACATCTGTGAAGGCACCATTAATGCTGAAAGGTACATACAGGTTTCGGAGCAACATATGTTGCCATCCAAGCAAAGTTACCATGGACGCCCCTGCTTATTTCAGCAAGACAATGCCAAGCCATGTGTTACATCAACGTGGCTTCATAGTAAAAGAGTGCAGGTACTAGACTGGCCTGCCTGTAGTCCAGACCTGTCTCCCATTGAAAATGTGTGGCACATTATGAAGCCTAAAATACCACAACGGAGACCCCCAGACTGTTGAACAACTTAAGCTGTACATCAAGCGAGAATGAAGAATTCTACCCGAGAAGCTTAAAAAATGTGTCTCCTCAGTTCCCAAACGTTTACTGAGTGTTGTTAAAAGGAAAGGCCATGTAACACAGTAGTGAACATGCCCTTTCCCAAGTACTTTGGCACGTGTTTCAGCCATGAAATTCTAAGTTAATTATTATTTGCAAAAAAAACAAAAACTTTATGAGTTTGAACATCAAATATGTTATGTTATGCTACGTTATGTTATGTTATTTTCATTTATTATGCGCCCCCCAACCAACTGTAAACATCAGGAGCCCGAGTGGAGAATAAAATAAATAAATAAATAAATAATAAATAAAAAATAAAAATATCTTGTCTTTGTAGTGCATTCAACTGAATATGGGTTAAAAATGATTTGTAAATCATTATATTCCGTTTCTATTTACATCTAACACAATTTCCCAACTTATATGGAAACGGGGTTTGTAGTCTTGGTTGACCACCAAGGGTTTTCACTTCGAATACAAGACTACATCATCTGTTTTTTTCTCTTAAAAAAACAAGCTATAAATTCAAGTAATTGTCATTGATGAGCAACATCTAACGACTATGAAGATTCCACCCCAGTGCCATCAATTGATTCTACACTGCTGTATTACTGTAATGTATTATTTGTGATGTGCAAGGAGGATGTTATCATCAATAACTTGTGGGAAGAGCAATATGAGTGCACAATCGTGCCGGGCCCCCTTTTTGTGTGTCAAGTTTGCCCAAGCACAGATTGTCTGGTCTCGTGTGAGTGCATCCTTAGTCAATTGTCAATCCCAGATAAAAGTTAGTGGACGTTTGAGGGAGAGAACGGAAAAACAAGGGGATGAGTGAGGGAGCGTAGATGAGGTGAGAAACAAGGGCTACAAATGTGTCGCTATCCTTACACAGGGTTCTGAATCAGACTGTACTGGCTACTAAAGCACACAATACTTCACTGTAGACCAGGGGTGTTAAACTCATTTTAGCTCAGGGGCCGCATGGAGGAAAATCTATGCACATCCGGGCCGGACTATTAAAATAATGGCATTAAAACTAAAAAATAAAGACAACTTCAGATTGTTTTCTTTGTCTTACTTTGGCCAAAAAACACATTCTGAAAATATTACAATAAAAATATATTTAAAAAATACAGGCAAGTTTAAGATCCATGAAGGAAAGAAGAAAGTGAATGAATGTTTATAACTGAATAAATGTACATATGCATAAAATTTTTTTTTCTTTTGTATTATTTTTTTAATGAGTTAAGTAACGTTTATGACAACCTTTTTCCAATACAATATATATAATGTGAGATATAACAGGATACTGCATACATTTATTATTTGTTTACAAAACGGTTACCAAAAAGTGGGGCCCCAAAAATGTACTCTGGGACCCCATTAATATCACTTGATGGGGTCCTTGGGACCCCATTTTGAAAATTTCGAGCACCAACACCGATGGAGTATTGGTGCGTGCAAAACAGCAGCAAGCGGCTGTGGTCTGCGGGCCGGTTTTAATACTAATCAAATATCATCCCGGGAGCCACAGATCAGTGTTTTTCAACCACTGTGCCGCGGCACACTAGTGAGATACAGTCTGGTGTGCCGTGGGAGATTATCTAATTTCACCTGTTTGGGTTAAAAATATTTTTTGCAAACCAGTAATTATAGTCTGCAAATGATGTGCTGTTGTTGAGTGTCGGTGCTGTCTAGAGATCTGCAGAGTAACCGTGTAATACTCTTCCATATCAGTAGGTGGCAGCCGGTAACTAATTGCTTTGTAGATGTCGGAAACAGCGGGAGGCAGCGTGTGTCACGATCTGTGGTCTAAATCATGTTTTGTTTAGTTATGTTCTGTTTGTTTAAGACTCCACAAGTTCCTGTTTTTTCGCTCCCTTGTTTGGTCACCATGACGACCGATTAGTTTCACCTGTCCTCATGTGACTCACGCACCTGGCTCTAATCATGAGACTATTATTTAAGCCTGTCATTTTTAGTTAGTCGTCCCGGTGACATTGATACTCTGATTTTGCTCTGTTCATGCCATTGACTCATGCTCATGCCAAGTAAGTTTTGTTTCATGTCCATAGTTTCTGCCAATGTGTTAGTTTTGTTCCCTGCGTTAAGTTGTGCCTCTTTTATAGTAAAGATTAAATCATGTTTTTACCTGCAAGTCTTGTCCGGTCAAGTCCGTTTGCGTCTCGGGAAAACAATCCTCGCAAGTAAAAAGTCCACGCCATGACAGCGTGCAGGTAAAAAGGTGTCTAATACTTAAACCAAAAATAAACAAAATGTGAGTGCTCCTAAGAAAAGGCATTGAAGCTTAGGGAAGGCTATGTAGAACAAAACTAAAACTAAACTGGCTACAAAGTAAACAAAAACAGAATGCTGGACGACAGCAAAGACTTACTGTGGAGCAAAGACTTACTGTGGAGCAAAGACGTCGTCCACAATGTACATCCGAACATGACATGACAATCAACAATGTCCCCACAAAGAAGGATAGAAACAACTGAAATATTCTTGATTGCTAAAACAAAGTAGATGCGGGAAATATCGCTCAAAGGAAGACATGAAACTGCTAGAGGAAAATACCAAAAAAAGAGAAAAAAGACACAAAAATCCATCTCAGTGGCCTAGTGGTTAGAGTGTCCGCCCTGAGATCGGTAGGTTGGAGTTCAAATCCCAGCCGAGTCATACCAAAGACTATAAAAATGGGACCCATAACCTCCCTGCTTGGCACTCAGCAACAAAGGGTTGGAGTTGGGGGTTAAATCACCAAAATGATTCCCGGGCGCGGCGCCGCTGCTGCCCACTGCTCCCCAAGGGGATGGGACAAATGCAGAGGACAAATTTCGCCACATCTAGTGTGTGTGTGACAATCATTGGTACTTTAATCTTAATCTTTAATCTTAATCTTTAAAAATAGGAGTGCAAGACAAGAACTAAAACACTACACACTTTGAGACAAGAGCTATAGTGATGCATGGTTGGTTGTGGTTTAAAGTCACATCCAACAATTGCGACAACAACTTTTTACTGTCAACTGAGTTTCGTTTTTGAATGATTTCTGCTGATTTTTTTAACGCAAAAAATGTGCCTTGGCTCAAAAAAGGTTGAAAAACACTGCCATAGATAATTAATCAACCAAACAATTAAACAAGGCGACTCGGTAAAGAATCTGGGTATTATCTTCGACCCAACTCTCTCGTTTGAGTCACACATTAAGAGTGTTACTAAAACGGCCTTCTTTCATCTCCGTAATATCGCTAAAATTCGTTCCATCTTGTCCACTAACGACGCTGAGATCATTATTCATGCGTTCGTTACGTCTCGTCTCGATTACTGTAACGTATTATTTTCGGGCCTCCCTATGTCTAGCATTAAAAGATTACAGTTGGTACAAAATGCGGCTGCAAGGCTTTTGACAAAAACAAGAAAGTTTGATCATATTACGCCTATACTGGCTCACCTGCACTGGCTTCCTGTGCACTTAAGATGCGACTTTAAGGTTTTACTACTTACGTATAAAATACTACACGGTTTAGCTCCAGCCTATCTCGCCGATTGTATTGTACCATATGTCCCGGCAAGAAATCTGCGTTCAAAGAACTCCGGCTTATTAGTGATTCCCAGAGCCCAAAAAAAAGTCTGCGGGCTATAGAGCGTTTTCTATTCGGGCTCCAGTACTCTGGAATGCCCTCCCGGTAACAGTTAGAGATGCTACCTCAGTAGAAGCATTTAAGTCCCATCTTAAAACCCATTTGTATAATCTAGCCTTTAAATAGACCCCCCTTTTTTAGACCAGTTGATCTGCCGTTTCTTTTCTTCTCTCCTCTTCTCCCCTGTCCCTTGCGAGGGGGAGTTGCATAGGTCCGGTGGCCATGGATGAAGTGCTGGCTGTCCAGAGTCGGGACCCCGGGTGGACCACTAGCCTGTGCATCGGTTGGGGACATCTCTGCGCTGCTGACCCGTCTCCGCTCGGGATGGTTTCCTGTTGGCCCCGCTGTGGACTGGACTCCCGCTGATGTGTTGGATCCACTGTGGACTGGACTTTCACAATGTTATGTCAGACCCACTCGACATCCGTTGCTTTCGGTCTCCCCTAGAGGGGGGGGGGTTACCCACATATGCGGTCCTCTCCAAGGTTTCTCATAGTCATTCACTGACGTCCCACTGGGGTGAGTTTTTCCTTGCCCGTATGTGGGCTCTGTACCGAGGATGTCGTTGTGGCTTGTACAGCCCTTTGAGACACTTGTGATTTAGGGCTATATAAATAAACATTGATTGATTGATTGATTGATAATTTCTGGCCTGCGGCCCTTGACTTTGACACCCCTGCTGTAGACTGTTGTTGTTGACGACCCCAAAAAAACAAAACAACGCTGCATATTTTCACTCATGCAACTAGATATTTTCTTTTTAACAGAATAATGAGAGCGAGCAAGAGTAAGGTGCGGAGACGAAAAACAAGGGAATGAATAAAGAATCAACACATGACAGCATGGTGCTCTTTAACTACACCGAGCAAGACCTCGCTCCGCATGTGGCAGTGCTCACACACAGAGGAGGGAAACGAGCGCCAGCCAGCAGTAAAAAGACAACAAGTGGGAGGTTGGACTGACGTATTTATAGCACTAATGATATGTAGTGACTGATCTGTGCTGCCTTTTCATCATTCCATCTCTTTCTGAAGTGCTCTGCCAGCGCTTTTGGACGTGGCACTGTGCTTTTATTTGTTGTTTGACACAGTCGGAAAGTTGCAGCATGTGGACTAAAGTTTTGGAGACGGTGTTTAAATGATGTGGCGGAAGGAAATTAGTACTGTCCACCTCACTGGAGTAATTATGTCCGCCTATCTCAGAGGTGTCCAAAGTGCGGCCCCGGGGGCCATTTGCGGCCCGCAGCTTAATCGTTTACCCCACACATTCTGCAAAAATGGCAAAATTGATAGTATTGCAAAAATAAAAAAAAAAACATTTCAAAAAAGTGGAATGAGGTGAAATCTAACGAGAAAAAGTTGCAATGTCGACACAAAGCTGCCATGCAGGCTGTTTTTTTCCCCTTTCGTCTTTGAATATTTGTATTTTTGTTGCCATTGCTCTGTTCATGCCATTGACTCATGCTCATGCCAAGTAAGTTTTGTTTCATGTCCATAGTTTCTGCCAATGTGTTAGTTTTAACGGTGTAAGAAAGAAAAAGACAAAAATATCTATGTTACAATGAATTATTACTTAAAAAATGTCACTTTAAAATGTTTTATGTGTAAAAAATATTGCATATATTGTGCGGTGGGTATATAAAAACATCAACGTTTTATATGACAAAAGAGCATAAAACAAACAAAATAATAGTTCAAACGTAAAATCGACAGATATATCTGAAGTTGATCTCGTCATTTAAGGGGATGGCGTGGCGAAGTTGGTAGAGTGGCCGTGTCAGCAATCGAAGGGTTGCTGGTTACTGGGGTTCAATCCCCACCTTCTACCATCCTAGTCACGTCCGTTGTGTCCTTGGGCAAGACACTTCACCCTTGCTCCTGATGGCTGCTGGTTAGCGCCTTGCATGGCAGCTCCCGCCATCAGTGTGTGAATGTGTGTGTGAATGGGTGAATGTGGAAATACTGCGCTTTGAGTACCTTGAAGGTAGAAAAGCGCTATACAAGTATAACCCATTTATAATGATTTATTTAAGTGTGAAAAGTAAAACAAAAACTAATAAAAATGTATCACTTTATGAGTGGGAGACCTTTTGGATCCCAAATATATTTAGTGGGATTTTATTGAACTCTTCACTGTGATTACTCAAAAATATTAAATAATTCAAATCAATGGTGTCCTGCATTATTGATCTTTAAGGGCTCTAATGACTAAATACTGCATATTTCAGTTTTACTATAAAAAACAAAGTTGTCTTTGACAGAAAAGGCATAAAACCTGTTTTTTTTTTAACTTGATATCAACCTGAAGTTGATATAGAGATATACTGTAAAAAATAATAATAATAATTTGACAAATTTTTAACATTTTAATGACTGAGACCCTTGATCCTTGATTGGTCCCCGGGAGCCCTAAAGGTTAAAAAAAAAAAATCTATATATTTTGTTATGGTTTGAAAATGAAAAATATCAAAATGGCCCCCGTATGCTTACATTTTTCCATGTGTGGCCCTCAGTGGAAAAAGTTTGGACACCCCTGGCCTATCTGATTAATTTGTCCATTTAACCTTCTCTCCATCCGTCTGCATGGGTATGTCCATCTGGCCCCTCTAAATGTCCGTCAGACTTTCTGTCCATCTATCCTTCTTTCCAACCTGTGAAATCAATCACAGGTTGGAAAGAAGATCAATCATCTATCTCTTCATCTCGCTCTATTTTTATCCTTCTCACTATAGGTGTGTAAATCCATCTGTAGATCTATCCATTTGTCTGTCCATCCAGCCTCAAGTCCAGACCTGGGCAATTATTTTTACTGTGGGCTACCTTGAGATATATATTAGGGTTGTACAGTATACCAGTATTAGTATAGTACCGCCATACTAATGAATCATATTCAGTAATATACCGCCTCTGAAAAGTACCGGTCCCCCACCTCCCCGCGCCCCTGTCGTCGTCACGTCGTGTCATTGTTGGTTTACGAGCAGACGAGCATGTTCGGCAGCGCACAATCACGGAGTACTTACAAGCAGACACAGTGTGTAGACAGAAAAGGGAAAACGGACGCATTTTGGCTTGAAACCTAAAGATAAAGGTGAAGCTATAACACTGAAACGCCCTCAGGAAGAGGTGCTTTAAGACATGCATAGCGAGCTAGCGGCTAAAGTCCAGCCTCTGTCGGCAGTGTTTTAGCTACTTCTAAATCACTAATCCTCGCCTCCATGGCGAAAAATAAAATACGTTTCTTACGAGTATCATCCCTGCAGGACGAGGAATAGCTAAACATGCTTCACTACACACTGTAGCTCACCGGCGTCAAAATGTAAACAAACGCTATGGGTGGATCTACACCTAACATCCACTGTAATGATACCAAGTACAGGAGCGTATCTAGTCGATACTACTATGATTATGTCGATATGTTTTGGCATCACAACATCTTCTTTCGTTTTGAAAACAATTTCATTATGATTATTACATTTTAACAGAAGTGTAGCTGGAACATGTTAAAAGAGAAAGTAAGCAGATATTAACAGTAAATGAACAAGTAGATTAATCATTCATTTTCTACCACTTGTCCTTAATAATGTTGACACAATAATAGAATGGAAAATGACACAATTTGTTACTGCATATGTCAGCAGACTAAAATTAGGAGCCTTTGTTTGCTTACTTACTACTAAAAGACAAGTTGTCATGTATGTTCACTATTTTATTTAAGGACAAACTTGCAATCAGAAACATATGTTTAATGTACCTTAAGATTTTTTGATAAAATAAAGCCAATAATGCCATTTTTTGTGGTATACTTTATTTAGAAAAGTATCGAAAAGAACCGAAAGTATTGAAATAAATATTAGGGCTGTCAAAATTAACGTGATAATAACGCATTAACTATAAATTTCAATAACGGCACACATTTTTTGTAGCGGGGGGAACTTGGCTGCAGTTCACTTGCTACTGATAAGCCACAAGCGAGCAGCAATGGACAAAAGAAAGTCGACCTTATGGAAATATCAGGTTTAAAGCCATGGCAAGTTGTTCTCCCGAGAAAAAATAACTATTGTTTGCCTTGAGAAAAGGCGACATCCCTGCAGCAAACGCCTGCTGCGTGTGTTGTTCAGAGGTGTGTGGTGTTCAGATTACGGTTAAGGTGCAGTGATAACATAACTTTTAGATGAATACTGTGACTGCTTTATTAAGTAAGGTGACATAAAAGCTCAACAGAAATGAAAGACGCTCGGCAGGAAGTCGAAAGGAGACTTTTTCAAATTGCAAACCGTCGATCCGACATTAAAACATGTCAAGACTTTTTCTCAAACCAATCACACACTTTTCCGGATTCAAAATAAAAGCGCTATGCAATACAGCTGGTTTAACTACACTTGGGGTTTCTCCTGAATGTACGGCTTCATTTTAGCCGCCACACCTAACAAAATAATAATATAACGTATTGTAGCGTCCAGAAGAAAACAAACTAAGTCTGGCGCTCTTTTTAGCTTTTATTGCCAAATTTTAGATAACGTCTGCCTCCGTGCTTCACTTCTAGACACACAACACTTGTTCATTCACCGCCGACACGGTGTATTCACAGACCATGGGAAAAATGACCACCATAACACGCTAACACCCACATTAACACTAGCAGGTAGTTACAGCATGAATGGCTATATACAGTTTACTATTTGCGCACTATTGACTAATGATGCACCGAAAATTAGTGTTGCCAATCAACCTATCCCCAGGTGCATGTCTTTAATATATTCGAGATATACCCGCGGACAGCGACCTTCACAATTTAAGATGACACTGGCGGCTTTTAATGAGAGAAAGGCTCCCAGCAACTCGAAGCAAGTGTGACGTCAGGCTCTCTGACGGACATAGCCAATAACACCAGAAATAAGTGCTAGATTTGTTGCCAGTCCTTTTTATTAAAGAAAGACTGATTAAAAGTATTGGAGAAATCTCTAAAAAAAAAAAAAAGTACATAGTACAATAAGCAGCAACAATTTAAAAATAGAACAGAACGATATTACATAAGAAAAAATATATATGTTAAAACTATACTCAAAAATAACAGATTTGTTTGTAAATGTATATCCAATTTGTTTTGCCTTTTTAAAGAATATATGCATAATAGCATATGTGATGACATCATATCGACCACGCCCCCACCGCCACAGGTATATTGGTAATTTAAGAGAAACCTTGACATTAATCAATCAATCAATCAATCAATCAATCAATCAATCAATCAATCAATCAACGTTTATAGATATAGCCCTCAATCACAAGTGTCTCAAAGGGCTGCACAAGCCACAACGACATACCACAAAATAAAAATGTCTTACATTACGATCATACTTTGTCAGAGATGTTTTGTAATGTTATTCTGTGATTTTTACATATGTATATGTTGTGGCTGTCAAACGGTTATAATATATAATCGCGATTAATTAAATGTGTTTTTAGTTAACTCAAAATTAACCGCAATAATCGCAGATAGGTATAATTTTATTAAGGATAAAAAATTATACCTATCTGCGATTATTGCGGCTGTCAAACGGTTATAATATATAATCGCGATTAATTACATTTGTTTTTAGTTAACTCAAAATCAACCACAATAATCGCAGATAGGTATAATTTTATTAAGGATAAAAAATTATACCTATCTGCGATTATTGCGGTTAATTTTGAGTTAACTAAAAACTAATTTAATTAATCGCGATTATATATTATAACCGTTTGACAGCAAAAATACTGTACAGCAAATTTTTACATTTGTATATATTAGGGCTGTCAAACGGTTATAATATATAATCGCGATTAATTAAATTTTTTTTTAGTTAACTGAAAATTAACCGCAAAAATCGCAGATAGGTATAATTTTATTAAGGATAAAAAATTATACCTATCTGCGATTATTGCTGTTAAATTGTAAATCGCAATTTTTTTTTATTTTTTATGTACATTCTGGGTGCCTCATTCAGTAAATAAAAAAATTAAAATCCCATCCCATTTTTTGAGGTGGTCTGTCATCGTCATTATTGTGAGTTTTTGTATTAGTGATCCTGAATAAAAGGACCCAAGCAAACATACTGTACAGCAGATTTTTACATATGTATATATTGTGGCTGTCAAACGGTTATAATATATAATCGCGATTAATTAAATTAGTTTTAGTTAACTCAAAATTAACCGCAATAATCGCAGATAGGTATAATTTTTTATCCTTAATAAAATTATACCTATCTGCGATTATTGCGGTTAATTTTTATTGCTGTCAAAACGGTTATAATATATAATCGCGATTAATTAAATTTGTTTTTAGTTAACTCAAAATTAACCGCAATAATCGCAGATAGGTATAATTTTTTATCCTTAATAAAATTATACCTATCTGCGATTATTGCGGTTAATTTTTATTGCTGTCAAAACGGTTATAATATATAATCGCGATTAATTACATTTGTTTTTAGTTACCTCAAAATTAACCGCAATAATCGCAGACTGGTATAATTTTTTATCCTTAATAAAATTATACCTATCTGCGATTATTGCGGTTAATTTTTATTGCTGTCAAAACGGTTATAATATATAATCGCGATGAATTAAATTTGTTTTTAGTTAACTCAAAATTAACCGCAATAATCGCAGATAGGTATAATTTTTTATCCTTAATAAAATTATACCTATCTGCGATTATTGCGGTTAATTTTTATTGCTGTCAAAACGGTTATAATATATAATCGCGATTAATTAAATTTGTTTTTAGTTAACTCAAAATTAACCGCAATAATCGCAGATAGGTATAATTTTTTATCCTTAATAAAATTATACCTATCTGCGATTATTGCGGTTAATTTTTATTGCTGTCAAAACGGTTATAATATATAATCGCGATTAATTACATTTGTTTTTAGTTAACTCAAAATTAACCGCAATAATCGCAGACTGGTATAATTTTTTATACTTAATAAAATTATACCTATCTGCGATTATTGCGGTTAATTTTTATTGCTGTCAAAACGGTTATAATATATAATCGCGATTAATTAAATTAGTTTTTAGTTAACTCAAAATTAACCGCAATAATCGCAGATAGGTATAATTTTTTATCCTTAATAAAATTATACCTATCTGCGATTATTGCGGTTAATTTTTATTGCTGTCAAAACGGTTATAATATATAATCGCGATGAATTAAATTTGTTTTTAGTTAACTCAAAATTAACCGCAATAATCGCAGACTGGTATAATTTTTTATACTTAATAAAATTATACCTATCTGCGATTATTGCGGTTAATTTTTATTGCTGTCAAAACGGTTATAATATATAATCGCGATGAATTAAATTTGTTTTTAGTTAACTCAAAATTAACCGCAATAATCGCAGATAGGTATAATTTTTTATCCTTAATAAAATTATACCTATCTGCGATTATTGCGGTTAATTTTTATTGCTGTCAAAACGGTTATAATATATAATCGCGATGAATTAAATTTGTTTTTAGTTAACTCAAAATTAACCGCAATAATCGCAGATAGGTATAATTTTTTATCCTTAATAAAATTATACCTATCTGCGATTATTGCGGTTAATTTTTATTGCTGTCAAAACGGTTATAATATATAATCGCGATTAATTAAATTTGTTTTTAGTTAACTCAAAATTAACCGCAATAATCGCAGATAGGTATAATTTTTTATCCTTAATAAAATTATACCTATCTGCGATTATTGCGGTTAATTTTTATTGCTGTCAAAACGGTTATAATATATAATCGCGATTAGTTAAATTAGTTTTTAGTTAATTCAAAATTAACCGCAATAATCGCAGATAGGTATAATTTTTTATCCTTAATAAAATTATACCTATCTGCGATTATTGCGGTTAATTTTTATTGCTGTCAAAACGGTTATAATATATAATCGCGATTAATTAAATTTGTTTTTAGTTAACTCAAAATTAACCGCAATAATCGCAGATAGGTATAATTTTTTATCCTTAATAAAATTATACCTATCTGCGATTATTGCGGTTAATTTTTATTGCTGTCAAAACGGTTATAATATATAATCGCGATTAATTAAATTTGTTTTTAGTTAACTCAAAATTAACCGCAATAATCGCAGATAGGTATAATTTTTTATCCTTAATAAAATTATACCTATCTGCGATTATTGCGGTTAATTTTTATTGCTGTCAAAACGGTTATAATATATAATCGCGATTAATTAAATTTGTTTTTAGTTAACTCAAAATTAACCGCAATAATCGCAGATAGGTATAATTTTTTATCCTTAATAAAATTATACCTATCTGCGATTATTGCGGTTAATTTTTATTGCTGTCAAAACGGTTATAATATATAATCGCGATTAATTAAATTTGTTTTTAGTTAACTCAAAATTAACCGCAATAATCGCAGATAGGTATAATTTTTTATCCTTAATAAATTTATACCTATCTGCGATTATTGCGGTTAATTTTTATTGCTGTCAAAACGGTTATAATATATAATCGCGATGAATTAAATTAGTTTTTAGTTAACTCAAAATTAACCGCAATAATCGCAGATAGGTATAATTTTTTATCCTTAATAAAATTATACCTATCTGCGATTATTGCGGTTAATTTTTATTGCTGTCAAAACGGTTATAATATATAATCGCGATGAATTAAATTTGTTTTTAGTTAACTCAAAATTAACCGCAATAATCGCAGATAGGTATAATTTTTTATCCTTAATAAAATTATACCTATCTGCGATTATTGCGGTTAATTTTTATTGCTGTCAAAACGGTTATAATATATAATCGCGATGAATTAAATTAGTTTTTAGTTAACTCAAAATTAACCACAATAATCGCAGAGAGGTATAATTTTTTATCTTTAATAAAATTATACCTATCTGCGATTATTGCGGTTAATTTTTATTGCTGTCAAAACGGTTATAATATATAATCGCGATTAATTAAATTAGTTTTTAGTTAACTCAAAATTAACCGCAATAATCGCAGATAGGTATAATTTTTTATCCTTAATAAAATTATACCTATCTGCGATTATTGCGGTTAATTTTTCTTGCTGTCAAAACGGTTATAATATATAATCGCGATTAATTAAATTTGTTTTTAGTTAACTCAAAATGAACCGCAATAATCGCAGATAGGTATAATTTTTTATCCTTAATAAAATTATACCTATCTGCGATTATTGCGTATATGTAAAAATCTGCTGTACAGTATGTTTGCTTGGGTCCTTTTATTCAGGATCACTAATACAAAAACTCACAATAATGACGATGACAGACCACCTCAAAAAATGGGATGGGATTTTAATTTTTTTATTTACTGAATGAGGCACCCAGAATGTACATGAAAATAAAATAAAAAAAGCGATTTACAATTTTAACTATGAACGATATAAAACACTGAATAGTAACAACATATGAACGTTGCTCCTCTTTGCTGTAACGTAGATTAACACTCAAAAGCGTAGATTCCAACCATTGAAAGACTTTATATAGTTCAAGACTTAAGGTAATTTGATAACAGTTTCATTGTTAATGGTCTAAAAAATGTATTTGGAAACCTCCGGTGGGCCGTATTGAAAATCTTAATGGGCCGTATTTTGCCCAGGTCTGCTCTAGTCCAACTGTTTGTGCATTTAAAGGCCTACTGAAATGATTTTTTAAAATTTAAATGGGGATAGCAGATCCATTCTATGTGTCATACATGATCATTTCGCGATGTTGCCATATTTTTGCTGAAAGGATTTAGTATAGAACAACGACGATAAAATTCGCAACTTTTGGTCTCTGATGGTAAATGGTAAATGGGTCGTACTTGTATAGCGCTTTTCTACCTTTTTAAGGAACTCAAAGCGCTTTCACACTATTTTCCACATTCACCCATTCACACACACACACATTCACACATTCACACACTGATGGCGGGAGCTGCCATGCACGGCGCTAACCAGATAAAAAAAAGTCTTGCCCCTACCGGAAGTAGCGTGACGTAGTCAGTTGATCACCTCCTCATATTTTCCTAATGTTTTCAATGCAGCTAGAGCGATTCGGACCGAGAAAGCGACGATTACCCCATTAATTTGAGCGAGGTTGAAAGATTCGTGGATGAGGAACGTTAGAGTGACGGACTAGAATGCAGTGCAAGACATATCTTTTTTCGCTCTGACCGTAACTTAGGTACAAGCTGGCTCATTGGATTCCACACTCGCTCCTTTTTCTATTGTGGATCACAAAATGTATTTTAAACCACCTCGGATACTATATCCTCTTGAAAATGAGAGTCGAGAAAGCGAAATGGACATTCACAGTGACTTTTAACTCCACAACAATACATCGACGAAACACTTTAGCTACGTAGCTAACGTGATAGCATTGTGCTTAACTGCATATAGAAACAAAATAAATAAATCCCTGACTGGAAGAATAGACAGAAGATCAACAATACTATTAAACCAGGGACATGTAAATACACGGTTAATGCTTTCCAGCTTGGCGAAGCTTAAAAATGCAGTTGCTAACGACGCCATTGAAGCTAACTTAGTACACTACCGTTCAAAAGTTTGAGGTCACCCAAACAATTTTGTGGAATAGCCTTCATTTCTAAGAACAAGAATAGACTGTCGAGTTTCAGATGAAAGTTCTTTTTTTCTGGCCATTTTGAGCGTTTAATTGACCCCACAAATGTGATGCTCCAGAAACTCAATCTGCTCAAAGGAAGGTCAGTTTTTTAGCTTCTGTAACGAGCTCAACTGTTTTCAGATGTGTGAACATGATTGCACAAGGGTTTTCTAATCATCAATTAGCCTTCTGAGCCAATGAGCAAACACATTGTACCATTAGAACACTGGAGTGATAGTTGCTGGAAATGGGCCTCTATACACCTATGTAGATATTGCACCAAAAACCAGACATTTGCAGCTAGAATAGTCATTTACCGCATTAGCAATGTATAGAGTGTATTTCTTTAAAGTTAAGACTAGTTTAAATTTATCTTCATTGAAAAGTACAGTGCTTTTCCTTCAAAAATAAGAACATTTCAATGTGACGCCATACTTTTGAACGGTAGTGTATAACGGGACCTCACAGAGCTATGATAACAACATTAGTGCTCCACCTACGCCAGCCAGCCCTCATCTGCTCATCAACACCCGTGCTCACCTGCGTTCCAGCGATCGACGGAAGGAAGAAGGACTTCACCACGATCATCCGTGCGGTCGGTGGCTAGCGTTGGCTATCGCGTCTGCTATCCGAGTCAAAGTCTTCCTGGTTGTGTTGCTGGAGCCAGCCGCTAATACGCCGATGCCACCTACAACTTTCTTCTTTGCAGTCTTCATTGTTCATTAAACAAATTGCAAAAGATTCACCAACACAGATGTCCAGAATACTGTGGAATTATGAGATGGAAACAGAGCTGTTTGTATTGGATTCAATGGGGTACCGATACTTGTGTTCCACTGGCTACGTCACGCGCATACGTCATCATCCAAAGGCGTTTTCAACTGGAAGTTTAGCGGGAAATTTAAAATGTCACTTTATAAGTTAACCCGGCCGTATTGGCATGTGTTGCAATGTTAAGATTTCATCATTGATACATAAACTATCAGACTGCGTGGTCGGTAGTAGTGGCTTTCAGTAGGCCTTTAAATATCAGTCTCTCTTTCCATCCTTCCATTGGTCTGTGTATCTATCCATCAACATATCCGTCCGTTCTTTAATTTTTCCATGTGTATGTTTGTTCCTCCGACCAGTCCTTCCATATTTTTGAATAATTGTTCATCTGTCTATCTTTCCGTCCGTCATTTTGTAAATCCAGTTACTTTCTGTTTATCCTTACATTCGTCTACTACAGAACATTGATCTCCAACATCCTTGTACAAACTTTTCGATTTACAAACCACAGGAATACAAATATGCTTTGAGTGCTTGCAGAGCATCTATTTTGTGCCTAGCAGCACATCCATTGTCGGCAGCCTGATCAATCATCACAGGGCTGTTGCTTACTTTAGGCTACTTTGTGTTTTTTCTGGCATTTTTAAAATAGTTTTTATAGTTTTGCTGGCGCAATATGAGTAGAAAAAAGTAAATAGACAAGTGATGTGTGGTTTTAAACATCTAGTACAACAATGTTGTCGACCCTACCTCTTCCCACTCCCACACCATTCTGTTGCACAGCAAAAAGATTAACGGAAAATGTAATTTTATTTTCTATTCCTCATCATTGGCTGTTAAAATTAAGAAGTTTGGTGATTTTAAACTGAGTGTCTCACAGTTGATCTGTCACCCCTTGTTATGTTTGTTTGATACAGTATACAGTACTGTATGACGCTTTATATTGTCTTCAAAGTGTACAATCTTGTGCTAAAATTGTTACGGCGGGGGTCGCATGGTAATGCGCGGATCGTTTCCCCAAGATGCAGACGGAAGTCCGGAGGCAGAGTGAAGGTAGGACAATGATTTATTCTTCATAAATCAGTCCGGAATACAAAAATGCAGGAAAATACAAATAAACAGAAAAGCATGCCGATTTCACGGGAGGCTATGGTAAGGCTAACGGAAAAGCTTAGCATAGAAAACAAGAAGCAAACAAGACAGCCAGACTGAGTGTGGTGAAAAGCAGGAATAAATAGCTCTCTGATTAGTGCCCAGGAGCAGGTGAACGTCCCGAATACTAATCGGAGGCAGGTGAAAATAATTTGCACCCATGGCATCCAAGAAAAACCAAACCCAGGGGTGCTGAAACAGAACGGAGTCTTTAACTAAACAAAACATGATCCGGGCAACGGATCATGACAAAAATATAGACTTTTGTCGAGGCTGGAGCCAATTATTCATATTTACATAGTTTCTTGTGGAGACATTTGCTTATCTATAAAAACGTTTCTCTTTACGAACCCTGTTTAAGAACCAATTAGTTCTGTTAACTGTATTCTTCTGTATATCCCTCGACCTTTTCACCTATCGATCCATCTTCTTATCCGACTACCGCTCTTATTTTTCATCTGTCCATCTATCCATTCATCTGTCCGTTTGTCTCTTTGCACATTCATATAATCTCGGAGAAAAATATAACCCAAAATATCTGTATGCATGCACAACACTTAAGACCTTTAACATGTGAGCATGTCTTTACCTAAACAAAACATGATCCGGGCAACGGATCATGACAAAAATATCGACTTTTGTCGAGGCTGGAACCAGGCGAGCGTCCCGAACACTAATCAGAGGTAGGTGAAAATAATTTGCACCCATGGCATCCAAGAAAAACCAAACCCAGCGGTGCTGAAACAGAACTAAGAGTCTTTAACTAAACAAAACATGATCAGGGCAACGGATCATGACAAAAATATAGACTTTTGTCGAAGCTGGAACCAATTATTCATATTCACATTGTTTCTTATAGAGATATTTGCTTCATTATAAAAACGTTTCTCTTTACGAACCCTGTTTAAGAACCAATTAGGTTTGTTCATCGAGGTTCCACTGTATTCTTCTGTATATCCATCGACCTTTTCACCTATCGATCCATCTTTTTATCCGACTACCGCTCTTATTCTTTCATCTGTCCGTCTATCCATTCATCTGTCCGTTTGTCTCTTTGCACATTCACATAATCTCGGAGAAAAATATAACCCAAAATATCTGTATGCATGCACAACACTTAAGACCTTTAGCATGTGAGCATGTGGAATTCAATAATGGAATGGACTAAGGCACAAATAAGTCCAACAATTTACTAATATGATCCACTTTAAGAACTTGTTCAAACTCAAAAGTGTTTGTAAAGTACAAGGAAGACAAAATACTGATAAAAAATATATATACACTACCGTTCAAAAGTTTGGGGTCACCCAAACAATTTTGTGGAATAGCCTTCATTTCTAAGAACAAGAATAGACTGTCGAGTTTCAGATGAAAGTTCTCTTTTTCTGGCCATTTTGAGCGTTTAATTGACCCCACAAATGTGATGCTCCAGAAACTCAATCTGCTCAAAGGAAGGTCAGTTTTGTAGCTTCTGTAACGAGCTAAACTGTTTTCAGATGTGTGAACATGATTGCACAAGGGTTTTCTAATCATCGATTAGCCTTCTGAGCCAATGAGCAAACACATTGTACCATTAGAACACTGGAGTGATAGTTGCTGGAAATGGGCCTCTATACACCTATGTAGATATTGCACCAAAAACCAGACATTTGCAGCTAGAATAGTCATTTACCACATTAGCAATGTGTAGAGTGTATTTCTTTAAAGTTAAGACTAGTTTAAAGTTATCTTCATTGAAAAGTACAGTGCTTTTCCTTCAAAAATAAGGACATTTCAATGTGACCCCAAACTTTTCAACGGTAGTGTATATATGTAATCTGATTGATGAATGACATAATCTATCATATATTCAGTAAATTATGTGAACCATACAATTAATTAATTACCAATTTATGTGAACTGTATTGATATTTATTTGTGTATTCATTCATTGTTGTTTGTGTGAGAGAAAAAGGAAGTAAACAGTTATGTCAGTAATTATTCCAGCTCGGAAAGGGGTAGGATTAAATAAACTCTGCTTCTTCCTACTCCTTTTCGGACATGTTAGAATGTGAAACTCTAAACATTTCACTATGTCGTTATCATTATATGGTTTTAATGACTTACTGTTTGTTGTTGTTTAGGTTTTATTTCTTTTCTTCTTTTTTTAACATGTCCGAAATACAATTTCACAATACAATACAATACAATCTATCTATCCTATTTGTCCTCCAATCCATCCGTTCTTCTGACCCCCCAAACTTCTAGACTCTTATAGGAAAAAAATGCATTCTACTATTTTGCCACCACACAGTGGAATGCACTACCAACAGACCTTCAAATTCGAACCTCCCTACTAAATTTTGAAACTGCCATAAAATCATGGCTCAGCTCAACCTCTACCTGATCTGAACCAAAATTGATCCCCAGCAACTTTCCGAAGCATCAAACAGGTTTACATGTGGTTATAGTGTAGATATATTTTCTCATTCTGTTTTGCACACTCTTGGAGTCAACATGTGCATAGTCATGTACATAGTGTTTTTACCCCCCCCCCCCCCCCATTTTTTTGTATATATTGTTTTTCAAATCCCCTGACATGTATACTGTGTATATGTACATAATGTATCCATTTTTTTAAGGTCATTTTTTGTATACATGTTACTAGAGATGTCGGTTTCAAAGTTAACGGTATCGGTTTCAAAAAGTAAAATGTATGACTTTTTAAATCGCCGCTGTGTACACGGACGCAGGGAGAAGAACAGAGCGCCAATAAACCTTAAAGGCACTGCCTTTGCGTGCCGGCCCAGTCACATAATATCTACGGCTTTTCACACACACAAGTGAATGCCAAGCATACTTTGTCAACAGCCATACAGGTCACACTGAGGGTGGTGGTATAAACAACTTTAAAGGCCTACTGAAACCCACTACTACCGACCACGCAGTCTGATAGTTTATATATCAATGATGAAATCTTAACATTGCAACACATGCCAATACGGCCGGGTTAACTTATAAAGTGACATTTAAAACTTCCCGGGAAATATCCGGCTGAAACGTCGCGGTATGATGACGTATGCGCGTGACGAAGTCAGAGTAACGGAAGTTATGGTACCCGTAGAATCCTATACAAAAAGCTCTGTTTTCATTTCATAATTCCACAGTATTCTGGACATCTTTTGCAATTTGTTAAATGAACAATGAAGGCTGCAAAGAAGACAGTTGTAGGTGGGATCGGTGTATTAGCAGCGAACTACAGCAACACAACCAGGAGGACTTTGTTGGAGTGCTAGCCGCGCTAGCCGCGCTAGCCGCGCTAGCCGCCGACCTCACCTTGACTTCCTACGTCTCGGGGCCGCCAAACGCATCGGGTGAAGTCCTTCGTCCTTCTGCCGATCGCTGGAACGCAGGTGAGCACGGGTGTTGATGAGTAGATGAGGGCTGGCTGGCGTAGGTGGAGAGCTAATGTTTTTAGCATAGCTCTGTGAGGTCCCGTTGCTAAGTTGCTAAGTTAGCTTCAATGGCGTCGTTAGCACAGCATTGTTAACCTTCGCCAGCCTGGAAAGCATTAACCGTGTATTTACATGTCCACGGTTTAATAGTATTGTTGATTTTCTATCTATCCTTGCAGTCAGGGGTTTATTTTTTTGTTTCTATATGCAGTTAAAGCACGATGCTATCACGTTAGCTCGTAGCTAAAGCATTTCACCGATGTATTGTCGTGGAGATAAAAGGCACTGAATGTCCATTTCGCGTGCTCGACTCTCATTTTCAAGAGGATATAGTATCCCAGGTGGTTTAAAATACAAATCCGTGATTCACAATAGAAAAAGGAGAGTGTGGAATCCAATGAGCCAGCTTGTACCTAAGTTACGGTCAGAGCGAAAAAAGATACGTCCAACACTGTCTCTCAAGTCCTTCACTGTAACGTTCCTCATCTACGAATCTTTCATCCTCGCTCAAATTAATGGGATAATCATCACTTTCTCGGTCCGAATCTCTCTCGCTCCATTGTAAACAATGGGGAATTGTGAGGAATACTAGCTCCTGTGACGTCACGCTACTTCCGCTACAGGCAAGGCTTTTTTTTATCAGCGAGCAAAAGTTGCGAATTTTATCGTCGATTTTCTCTACTAAATCCTTTCAGCAAAAATATGGCAATATCGCGAAATGATCAAGTATGACACATAGAATGGATCTGCTATTCCCGTTTAAATTTAAAAAAATCATTTCAGTAGGCCTTTAACACTGTTATAAATAAATAAATGATAAATGGGTTATACTTGTATAGCGCTTTTCTACCTTCAAGGTACTCAAAGCGCTTTGACACTATTTCCACATTCACCCATTCACACACACATTCACACACTGATGGAGGGAGCTGCCATGCAAGGCGCTAACCAGCACCCGTCACGAACAAGGGTGAAGTGTCTTGCCCAAGGACACAACGGACATGACTAGGATGGTAGAAGGTAGGGGATTGAACCCCAGTAACCAGCAACACTCCAATTGCTGGCACGGCCACTCTACCAACTTCGCCACGCCGTCCCCAATCAAATATGTTACAAATATGCGCCACACTGTGAACCCACACCAAACAAGAATGACAAACCCATTTCGGGAGAACATCCGCACCGTAACACAACATAAACACAACAGAACAAATACCCAGAACCCCTTGCAGCACTAACTCTTCCGGGACGCTACAATATACACCCCCCCCGCTACCACCAAACCCAGCCCCCACAATCCTGCCCACCAAATTCCAAGCTGTTTTGAGGCATGTTAAAAAAAAAAAAAAGCACTTTGTGACTTCAATAATAAATATGGCAGTGCCATGTTGGCACTTTTTTCCATAACTGGAGTAGAAATTGTTCTCTTTTTTTGGAAAACCTTGTTTTTGATTGATTGATTGATCGAAACTTGTATTAGTAGATTGCACAGTACAGTACATATTCCGTACAATTGACCACTAAATGGTAACACCCGAATAAGTTTTTCAACTTGTTTAAGTCGGGGTCCACGTTAATCAATTCATGGTAAAGTTACATTGTTTGATGCATCACAACAAAGTTAGGCATAATAATGTGTTAATTCCACGACTGTATATATCGGTATCGGTTGATATCGGAATCGATAATTAAGAGTTGGACAATATCGGAATATCGGATATCGGCAATAAAGCCATTACGGGACATCTCTACATGTTACAGGTTGTATATATTTTATTATTGAATGTATCAAATGCGATGCATATGTAATGGGCCACAATGGAAACAAGCCTTTTGGCTTTTTGTGCCATCCATTTGCCTTTTTTAAAGCATTACATGTAGGGATGTCCGATATTATCGGCCGATAAATGCGTTAAAAAGTAATATCGGAAATTATCGGTATCGTTTTTTTTAATTATCTGTATCGTTTTTTTAATTTTTTTTTTATTTTATTTTATTTTTTCATATAAATCAACATAAAAAAAACACAAGATACACTTACAATTAGTGCACCAACCCAAAAAACCTCCCTCCCCCCATTTCTTTCTGTTATCAATATTCTGGTTCCTACATTATATATCAATATATATCAATACAATCTGCAAGGGATACAGTCCGTAAGCACACATGATTGTGCGTGCTGCTGGTCCACTAATAGTACTAACCTTTAACAGTTAATTTTACTCATTTTCATTAATTACTAGTTTCTATGTAACTGTTTTTATATTGTTTTACTTTCTTTTTTATTCAAGAAAATGTTTTTAATTTAGTTATCTTATTTATTTATTTATTTTTTTAAAAAGTAACTTATCTTCACCATACATGGTTTTCCAAATTAGGCATAATAATGTGTTAATTCCACGACTGCATATATCAGTTGATATCGGTATCGGTAATTAAAGAGTTGGACAATATCGGATTATCGGATATCGGCAAAAAGCCATTATCGGACATCCCTAATTACATGGATTCAATTCTTTAAGATGTCAATAAACTTCTCAATCAATCAATCAATCAAAAACCTTACTTCATCCTTGTTCCCTCTGTATCCTTATGGCAGCCATGAATTACAGAGAAACACCACCTTGAAAACTGATACTGTTTAAATCCTCAGCTTCAGCAACATTGGTCAGGAGAGAACAGCCTCCTTGGGCAAATACACTCTTACAACCACACACGTGTACACACCCACGCTAAAAAGATTTGACAGCGTGTACTCTCTCTGTGCGCATTTATGTTGCCGCAACTATGATGGAGGGGGGAAAAAAATAAATAAATAAATATATGCACAGGCGGGGATTTGCCCTGTAAAGATGACACATGAAAGCCAGGGACAGGAAGGAGCTTTAGGGGGGGAACGGCGCTATCATATACAAGAGTTGACATGCGGCACAAGTGTCTCAACATGGCGTCATACGTGTTTTGACAGGCGATTTACAGTCGAGGACAGGAAGTGTGATCTGGGTTAGCTCATCATGAGGGGGGGGGGGGGGGGGGGGGGGGAGCAGTGATCACTGCTGTTGGACAGGCCGACAAGTCAAAGGGAATTCATCTGGGTCTTAATTAAAAGAATGTCCTCCACGGCCAGTATCGGGTTTGGGTGGTACTGGAAACACCTTATGTCATGGTCTAAATCAGGGGTGGCCAAAGTGCGGCCCGCGGGTTAATTTTTTAACGGCCCCACGGCACATTTTAAAAATCCGATTGAAAAAAATTAAAAACATAAAAGTGGTATAAAAGAGCAATCAGGTGAAATGTAACAAGAACATGTTGCAATGTTTACTCTAATAACACAAAAATGCCATGTAGGCTGTTTCTTTCTTTAAAAAATAATAATGAATCAAAATCAATGTCATTCGGAATTAGTGACCTATTCAAGGGTCCAATTACGTCACATTAAATATTCCAATATTTTTGGGAGAAAATGTTGCATATTTTGTGTTTGAATTACAAAAAACTGAGCTGTTTTTTTGTTTTGTTTTTAAAGAAGGGCCCAAAACGAACAAACAAAAAACATAAACAACAATAAAACTTATAATTGACGGATAGATCTCAAGTTGATCTCGAGATTATTGTGTTAAGTAAAGAGTAAAAGACATTTATAATTTATTTTTTAACACCTTAGTAAGTAGGACCCTTTTGGATCCCCAATCATTTTAGTATGATTTGTTTTTAAGTGTCTTTTTTTTTAATTTTTATAATAATGAATTAAAATCAATTATGAGTTATTGACCTTTTTAAGGCTCCGATTATTATATAATCTCAAGTATTCCACTTAAAAATTTTATTGGATGAAAATATTGCATATTTTGTGTTTTTTACATTACAAAACAGGGTTTTCTTTGACAAAAAGAGCATACAACTTAAATCTTTAAAAACATTATATTTACAGATAGACCTAATGTTGATCTAGAGATTTAAAACTTGAATAATAATACTGAATAATGACACATTTTTTATATTTTTTTTAACAAAACCCTTTGTGGTCCCCGGGATCAAGCCTGAGTGGACTTCTAAATGTATATTTTTTATACATATAATGTATTGGTTTTTAAAACAAAAAATATCAAAATGGCCCCAGCTATCTTTGATTTTTCAGTGTGCGGCCCTCAGTGGAAAAAGTTTGGACACCCCTGGTCTAAATGAAGACAACGAACTAGTGGAAATATGGTAAGTCCTCATTTCCCCCTTGAGAGTTGATGGTACGTTCCTTCAGATGAAATACCATTACCCTCTGAACGAGCACTGGGAGATCTCTCTTAATCTGGCATGTACAGTACTGTGTAACTAATTGGCTGCATTCTCACACGCTATAAAACATTGAGAATATATACAGTGCATATTTTTGCAGTGCAACTCATCCGCACAATCACAATGTCCTAAAAATAAACCTAAATAATTTTTATGTTTGACAGTAAACAATGACATTATCCTGATGCTTGTCCTAATGTATGAAACACTGATAAGACTAATATACAGTATATTACCGTATTTTTCGGAGTATAAGTCGCACCGGCCGAAAATGCATAATAAAGAAGGAAAAAAACATATATAAGTCGCACTGGAGTATAAGTTGCATTTTTTTGGGAAATTTATTTAATAAAACCCAACACCAAGAATATTCATTTGAAAGGGAATTTAAAATTAATAAAGAATAGTGAACAACAGGCTGAATAAGTGTACGTTATATGAGGCATAAATAACCAACTGAGAACGTGTCTGGTATGTTAACGTAACATATTATGGTAAGAGTCATTCAAATAACTATAACATATAGAACATGCTATACGTTTACCAAACAATCTGTCACTCCTAATCGCTAAATCCCATGAAATCTTATACGTCTAGTCTCTTATGTGAATGAGCTAAATAATATTATTTGATATTTCACGGTAATGTGTTAATAATTTCACACATAAGTCGCTCCTGAGTATAAGTCGCAAACTATGAAAAAAACTGCGACTTATAGTCCGAAAAATACGGTACCTCTTTTTTTTTTACATACACTATATTGCCAAAAGTATTTGGCCACCCATCCAAATTATGAGAATTAGGTGTCCTAATCACTTGTCCCGGTGTATACAATCAAGCACTTAGGCATGGAGACCGTTTCTACAGACATTTGTGAAAGAATGGGCCTCTCTCAGTGATTTCCAGCGCGGAACTGTCCAGTCGTGAAATTTCCTCGCTCCTAAATATTCAAAAGTCAACTTTATTATAAGAAAAGTGAAGCGTTTGGGAACAACAGCAACTCAGCCACCAAGTGGTAGGCCACGTAAACTGACAGAGAGGGGGTCAGCGGATGCTAAAGCGCATAGTGCAAAGACTTTCTGCACAGTCAGTTGCTACAGAGCTCCAAACTTCATGTGACCTTCCAATTAGCCCACGTACAGTACGCAGAGAGCTTCATGGAAGTAGTATCTAAGCCATACATCACCAAGTCCGATGCAAAGCGTCGGATGCAGTGGTGTAAAGCAGTGGTCCCCAACCACCGGGACGTGGCCCGGTACCGGTCCGTGGATCAATTGGTACCGTACAAGAAATAATAAAAAATAAAAAAATTAAAAAATGTTTTTTTTAAAAAATTAAATCAACATAAAAAACACAAGATACACTTACAATTAGTGCACCAACCCAAAAAACCTCCCTCCCCCATTCACACTCATTCGCACAAAAGGGTAGTTTCATTCTGTTATTAATATTCTGGTTCCTACATTATAATATCAATATATATCAATACAGTCTGCAGGGATACAGTCCGTAAGCACACATGATTGTATTTTTTTCATGACAAAAAAAACAAAACATACCCCCCATTGTTGTTAAATAAATTAAGGGCCTGATCCATTATGATCCAAATAAGTGCTAAAACAGCGTGTGCAAACTATAACAATACTATTACTATGTACTATTGGACTATTGGTATACTCAGACTGCATGCACAAAATATTGAGTGCAAACGTGGTGCAGACCGCCCTTGTTCAATGGATATTTTGTGTGTACTACCCAACCTAGTCTATAAAATCTACTACACCTCCCTGCCTAGTCTATAAAATCCACTACACCTCCCTGATACCGAAGTACATGTCAAACTACTTCCTTAACGTAAATGACCGCCATAACCACAACACCAGGGGGAGCTCCACTAACCACGTTAAACCCAGATTCCGAACTAACAAAGGTCTTAACTCATTCTCTTTCTATGCCACATCAATGTGGAATGCGCTCCCAACAGGTATAAAAGAAAAGGCATCTCTATCCTCCTTCAAAAACCGCAATAAAAGTTCACCTCCAGGCAGCTACAACCCTAAACTAACACCCTCCTCGGATTGCTAATAATCAAATGTAAACAATCAAATGCAGATACTTTTTCTTATGCCTTCTGATCTCTCTCTCTCTCTCTCTCTCTCTCTCTCTCTCTCTCTCTCTCTCTCTCTCTCTCTCTCTCTCTCTCTCTCTCTCTCTCTCTCTCTCTCTCTCTCTCTCTCTATGTCCACTACTTGATGTCCATATCCTACCCCCCCCACCCCTCCACACCCCTGATTGTAAATAATGTAAATAATTAAATGTGATTATCTTGTGTGATGACTGTATTATGATGATAGTATATATGATAGTATATATATCTCTATCATGAATCAATTTAAGTGGACCCCGACTTAAACAAGTTGAAAAACGTATTCGGGTGTTACCATTTAGTGGTCAATTGTATGGAATATGTACTTCACTGTGCAACCTACTAATAAAAGTCTTAATCAATCAATCAATCAGGCTTTCACCACATTCATATTATCATGCTCCTACCGTGGTGTTTTGTTATGTTGTGAAACATGCAGCAGACACATATAACATGTAACACTTTTTTTCTGGACATTTTAAAAGCAGTCCAGCAGTGTGATCTACAATGGAAAGCCATTTTTATAGTGCGCTGAAGGGAGCAACAACTGTGAATGATGCGAATGCAAGAAAATGCATATTGCAAGATGTTTTTTTGTCATATCTTCTATTTGAAAAAAGGGATGACATTAAAGAACACACCAAAATGCAACACGTTTAATTTGTTTGAAGTTATCCAGCATTCATAGAGTTAAATGATATTGCTGAACAGATCCTATGTCTAATTTTTTATTTTATTTCTGACAGTCCAAATATGTTGACACATACACATTTGGATGATTCTCTGTCCATTGTCGGTTTTGGCAGTGTTGTCGCCTTTATTCTCACAGCCATTTGTGCTTAACTGTGTTAGTTTACAGGCATATTTCAGACGTGCTAAGTAAACTTAGGACAATTTCAGTCTTGATAAATAACACTGCGAGTGCTAAATGATTATAGTTGCATCTCCTCCTCCCAGTGTGTTGACCGTTCTAATAATCCACATATATTCTCCATGTACAGTCGTGGTTTACCACTTTTGACGTGTGTTTGGGGGTCATTGACCACAGAACTTTCCTCCAGAAGGTCTTATCTTTGTCCATGTGATGTCAGATGAAACAAAAATTGAGCTGTTTGGCGACAATACCCAGCAATATGTTTGGAGGAGAAAAGGTGAGGCCTTTAATCCCAGGAACACCAGGCCTACCGTCAAGCATGGTGGTGGTAGTATTATGCTCTGAGCCTGTTTTGCTGCCAATGGAACTGGTGCTTTACAGAGAGTAAATGGGACGATGACAAAGGAGGATTACCTCCAAATTCTTCAGGACAACCTAAAATCATCAGCCCGGAGGTTGGGTCTTGGGCGCAGTTGGGTGTTCCAACAGGACAATGACCCAAAACACACGTCAAAAGTGGTAAAGGATTGGCTAAATCAGGCTAGGATTAAGGTTTTGGAATGGCCTTCCATAGTCCTGACTTAAACGTTTGGACAATGCTGAAGAAACAAGTCCATGTCAGAATACCAACAAATTTAGCAGAATTGCACCCATTTTGTCAAGAGGAGTGGTCAAAAACTGAACCAGAAGCTTGCCAGAAGCTTGTGGATGGCTACCAAAAGCGCCTTATTGCAGTGAAACCTGCCAAGGGACATGTAACCAAATATTAACATTGCTGTATGTATACTTTTGACCCAGCAGATTTGGTCACATTTTCAGTAGACCCATAATAAATTCATAAAAGAACCAAACTTCTTTTTTGTGACCAACAAGTATGTGCTCCAATCACTCTATCACACAAAAAAAAACAAGAGTTGTACAAATTATTGGAAACTCAAGACAGCCATGACATTATGTTCTTTACAAGTGTATGTCAACTTTTGACCACAGATACGCTAAGTAAATAAATAAATGATAAATGGGTTATACTTGTATAGCGCTTTTCTACCTTCAAGGTACTCAAAACGCTTTGACACTATTTCCACATTCACCCATTGATGGCGGGAGCTGCCATGCAAGGCGCTAACCAGCACCCATCAGGAGCAAGGGTGAAGTGTCTTGCCCAAGGACACAACGGACGTGACTAGGATGGTAGAGGGTGGGGATTGAACCCCAGTAACCAGCAATCCTCCACTCTACCAACTTCGCCACGCCGCCCCGAGTAAATATATAAGTATCGAATTAATTTACTAAAATCTTAACAAGAAGCTTTAGCCCCCGTGAGAAAACAACAACATTAATTTGTATCGCTGACCCAAGTATTTCAAACAATACTGTATATTATGTATTAAGCCGGTTGTGGTGTTCTGTATTTTTTTGTTTCGTACTTGTCTGGTCCCTCCCACTTGCCACTCATTGTGTTTACTTTTAGATACTCTTACGTCCGCTGAGGGGTATTTGTAGCACCTGCTCCGAAGCGCCATGGCAACATGAGGAGGATGCAGGATCCACTCCCTGTTTGCTTGACTTTTTCCCAGCTTCCACTCGGTTATTCACGTTCCCTCAATTCATTTTCCGAGATAGTACACGTTGTTTGCCGTTCTCCTCACTCTCATTGGCAACCGTATTCTTATTCTCTCAATGTTTTCGATTCTCAGTATATATTATTATACTTTCAGTAAGTTCTAGTTTTTTTTTTTTTAGAGTGCAGCTTTTATTTCATGGTTGACCTATTCTGCACCAGCAATCTTCAGTTCGCAAGTCTTACGCTTATCATTCTATTTTTGTTACCTTGTGCTGAGGCTCTGGTTACAATTTTGCTCCTAAAAGACTCTTTTTTTATGTGTGCAGCTACATCCTGGGATCCAGAGTTGACCAGTTCATAACATAAGTGTGGCAATGGCATAAACTGGGGGTGTCAAACTCATTTTAGCTCAGGGGCCACGTGGAGGGAAGTTTATTCCCAAGTGGGCCGTAATGGTAAAATCATGGCATGATAACTTAAAAATAAAGACAACGCCAGGTTGTTTTCTTTGTTTTACTTTGGCCAAAAATAGAACAAGCACATTATGAAAAGGTACACTGCAAAAAATTAAATCTAAGTAAGTATATTTATATTTATTATAATATCTCAAAAAAGGGTGATATTTGCTTATTTTCTGTCTGATAAGATAATTCTTCTCACTAAGCAGATTTTATGTTTATCTGTTTTAAAGTTTTATGCGACATCACAAGGCCCCAGCATATTCCGTCACATATTGTGCGTACTGGAGCGGCTTTGCATGATATATGTGACCACTCCTTTTAGAGGCGGCCTCAGTGATGTTGACTGGGGAACTCCTGAATAAATAGAGGGACGCTGGAGCTGTACCTTAGAGCGTAGGGCGAGACTACACTGCAAAAACTGAAATCTAAGTAAGATTACATATCTCAAATAAGGGTGATATTTGCTTATTTTCTGTCTGATAAGATAATTCTTCTCACTAAGCAGATTTTATGTTAGAGTGTTTTACCTGTTTTAAGGGTTTTGGTCCTAAATGATCTGAGTAAGATATTACAGCTTGTTGCTGAGATTTTATGACCTATATTGAGTAAAACATGCTTGAAACTACAATATCGACTGTTGCAAAGCTGTGTCATCAACACTCACAAGTATAAAACTACTTTTTTAAAGTAATCATTTCTTATTTCAAGCATGAAAAAAAAAATCATGATTTTGACATAATTGTGTCTCATAATTAAAACAGATGACAGCCAAATGGACTTTGCTGTTTTATTTTCAATGAAACAATAGAAAATACGTACTCATATAGTAGTCCAGTTGGCACAGTACAGTAAACTAGTTAATAAAGTTAATATTTAAACATTTAACATGTGACATTTCAAACAATTCTGAACAGAAATAATTCATGCACATTCAGATAAATTCTTCCAAATTACAATTAAAAAAATTTGGGCCGGGCTGTATATATGCGCACTAGTTGACTGAAAGAGCATGCACTTGGCGCGATGATGTCATGTTATCGATGGAAAAAAGCATTTTTAGACCATATGATTTGCCTGAGCGGCTAGGAGACCCCGAGAGTAACAAGCGGTTGCCTTGTTGTCTTTCCATTAATAAAAATAAATTAGTTTTTAGTATGAGTTTGCTGGTTTCAAGATATGTAATGCTGAGTGCATATCATTATGTCAAGATAATGGCACTAGCATTTACTTCATTTAAGAATGTTTTTCAACATTTGAGCAAAAAGGTCTCTTTTTTCTTTCTACCAAGAAAAGTGCACTTGTTATTAGTGAGAATATTCTTATTTTAAGGTATTTTTGGGTTCATTGAGGTTAGCTAATTTTACTTCTTTTGGAAAGTCTTGACAAGCCAAATGCTCTTGTTCTATTATCAGATAATTTTGCTTAGTTCAAATAAAATACCCCTAATTTTATTTAATTTTTTTCTTGTTTTTGAACACTGACTTTTTGCAGTGTACAAATAAAAAAAAAATCCTCTGGACAAAACACTTCAAGTTAGTTGAAAATTCTGCGGAAAATGGTGCAGCTTCAAAAACAGAGCTTAGACTTTGTCACGGTGTATCTACAAAACCAGGATTAAAATTTAAGTCACAGTCTTCCTGGGATTGAACAAAAAACACAGCATGTAAACTCTTCTAGGTATCAAATACCTCCTTTGTCATGTCCACGTATCAATCCAGTGCTAACTCAACAAACCGTAAGAAACGGAGGTAAAAACTATTCAAAAGGGTAACGTTCGCTTTTCTCGTGTTTGACGGAGACATTTTGGGGCAACGAGGGTGTCAAGTGACGATGTGTTCCAAGCAGAAGACATAAAACGGCAGCTTTTAAGTTTCATGCGGGTCGAGGAGGAGGAGCCACAGTCACCCTTTACTGTGTACCTCTTGCCTGGCCCCGGTATAAACCCTTTGCTTGCCTAATAGAATTTCTATTTTGACATCCAGTGGACACATTTAGAACAGCAGTTTCTTTCGTTAAAAAAACCCCAACAAAACTTGGCATTTCTTGGCCGGATCAGGCCCGCGAACAGGTTTTTCCCGGCCCGCGGGCCATACGTTTGACACCCCTGGCATAAACACTACTATCCTATAGAGTACCATCACAATTATTGTTTTACCTTTCACTTTATCATAAAACGAGTCTCTTCAACACACAGAGAGCATGGCTCTAGATTCAGCTCACTCGCCCACTCCTACTCAGCCTGCAGTATAATCAGTAAAAGGGAAGCAGTGCACCAGTGACGTGCAGTCAGGGGAGGCAGGTGAGGCGGGGCCTCACGTGACATCATGGAAAGAAAAAAAATGTAAAAAGAAAAAAAAAAAAATGTAATTGTTATATGTATCCAGTGATTATAATATAACGTTATTTTCCATTTAACTTCACCAGTTTTAGATTATTTTTATTCAAAATCGCTGAATTTTCACATTTGCCGTTCAAATACTGAGAAGAGACTTGCAGTGATCAGCAGCCAGTTGAGCCTCAACATGGATTGCGCAATGACTCGGCTAACTGCTGGCCTGCTGTGCAGTGAGACCGTATTGCTATATGAATTATATTATACATTTCCATAGTTTAGTTAGCTGAGGTATATAATGTACAGTGTATTTTGTCAACAACTGTATGTGTGTAATGTGTTTCTTGTGCTGAGCAATCATATAACGGCTGCGAAGACGCACTGGCTGAGGCTCGCAGTAATCCCGCCTCCTTGTGCTGGATAATGCACCCCGCGCCGTAGAATGCACCCCCTGACGGGAGTGTTATATCAACTAAAGCCCACACTTAAACTTTCCACGTGCAAGATTGAATCTATTTAAAAAAGTTATTTAATAAGAAGCCAAAAAGTGCAAAAACAATAATGTTCGTGTTGTTGTGAATGACTGCTGGGCCACAACATTGGGTACACCTGCAGACTGCAGCACGGGTTTCATATTTCAGTCATTCACAACTCCTCCAACACGAACATTATTGTTTTTGCACTTTTTGGCTTCTTATTAAATAACTTTTTTAAATCGATTCAATCTTGCACGTGGAAAGTTTAAGTGTGGGCTTTAGTTGATATGGGACGGCGTGGCGAAGTGGGTAGAGTGGCTGCGCCAGCAATCAGAGTGTTGCTGGTTACTGGGGTTCAATCCCCACCTTCTACCTTCCTAGTCACGTCCGTTGTGTCCTTGGGCAAGACACTTCACCCTTTGCCTCTGATGGCTGCCTTGCATGGCAGCTCCCGCCATCAGTGTGTGAATGGGTAAATGTGGAAATACTGTCAAAGCGCTTTGAGTACCTTGAAGGTAGAAAAGCGCTACACAAGTATAACCCATTTATCATTTATATATAACACTCCCGTCAGGGGGTGTATTCTACGGCGGGGGGTGCATTATCCAGCACAACAGCGGCGCATGGACTTCATTTATAAGTAAAGGTAAAACCATAATAAAGTTTTTTTTTATTAAATGTGCTTTTTTGTGTGCTACAGTTTGTATGTGTAAAGTTAAAGTTAAGTTAAAGTACCAATGATTGTCACACACACACTAGGTGTAATGAAATGTGTCCTCTGCATTTGACCCATCCCCTTGTTCACTCCCTGGGAGGTGAGGGGAGCAGTGGGCAGCAGCGGCGCCGTGCCCGGGAATAATTTTTGGTGATTTAACCCTCAATTCCAACCCTTGATGCTGAGTGCCAAGCAGGGAAGAATGCTGGTATGAGCTTTTACACACAACCCGTTAACTGCTGCCAATCAAATGGTGAATAAGATACTCTTTAGGGTTCATATGTTTGTAAATCTGACTGTGATGAAGTCAGTGCCTCACCAGCAATGAACCTCACCGCACGTCACTGCAGTGCACCCAATTCCTGTAAAATAATCTACAGAGCCAATAGTCAACACTAAATAGCTATTTCTTGCTGTGACCTCTAAGTGGAGGCCAGAATACTTCAAGATAGCAATCCATGGCACCATGGTGAATATACTGTTCTTGTAGTTGTATGTTAAGAGCTGTCATCATCCATCAGAATTCATTTACAAGGCATCACAAAGGGCTAAGTTCAACCTGAATTGATTCCTAAGACATTTCGCTGAGCAAAATAAATGTATCCAAAAAAAAAAGACTGTACAGCACCTTTAGGGCCATGAAAGATGCCTGGCAGGGGGACCTCCAATCAATGTAGGCTTTGGAACTGTCCAGTCATGTCTGAATTATTAGACTGGAATATTATCAATTCTGTCCAAGGTTTGAAAGAGGCAACTCAGAACAGATCAGCTCCGGGCAGGGAAAAGGGTTTTAAAACTCTATGTTAACACAAGGACTTCATTTTGTACTTCATTTAACAGTTTACTCTTGAAATATTTATAATACAAGAGCGGAATCAAAAACATGAATCTTTCTAAAATTGATGCTCAGTTTGAAATTTTCTGGCACTCAGCGAGGTATTCATTTTTAATTTACCATTTGTATTCATAGTTACACATTAGAGGAGCAGAGTATTACCAGAAATCTTTCCTTATGATGCGGTGCATTCCACAAAACCACAAACTGCAACAATAGTAATAAAATATCATCGAAATATGTAACACAAACTAATGTAACTTATTTAATTATTCTTAAAGTTTTTTGAGGTCACAACTTTTGTCTTACATATCATCAGCATTGCAAATATAAAGTAATGTATACCATTTCTAGAATGTCAGTAATATTACCGTATTTTTCGGACTATAAGTCGCAGTTTTTTTCATAGTTTGGCCGGGGGTGCGACTTATACTCAGGAGCGACTTATGTGTGAAATTATTAACACATTACCGTAAAATATCAAATACTATTATTTAGCTCATTCACGTAAGAGACTAGACGTATACGATTTCATGGGATTTAGCGATTAGGAGTGACAGATTGTTTGGTAAACGTATAGCATGTTCTATATGTTATAGTTATTTGAATGACTCTTACCATAATATGTTACGTTAACATACCAGGCACGTTCTCAGTTGGTTATTTATGCCTCATATAACGTACACTTATTCAGCCTGTTGTTCACTATTCTTTATTTATTTTAAATTGCCTTTCAAATGTCTATTCTTGGTGTCGGGTTTTATCAAATAAATTTCCCCAAAAAATGCGACTTATACTCTAGTGCGACTTATATATGTTTTTTTCCTTCTTTATTATGCATTTTCGGCCGGTGCGACTTATACTCCAGGGCGACTTATACTCCGAAAAATACGGTACATGTTACGATTGCAGAAATACCTAATGGTAGTTAAGTAATACTAATATTGAAGTATTTCAATTATTAGTCTGTTAAACTTGAACTTCTCAACATTTTACAATTATCAAAAGGGATTAGTTTTTCTTTAGTTTTTTTTTGTTGTGTTTTTTTACGGTTTATTTTTCCTGTTTTCCATTTTTTAAGTAACGGTTCGGCCATCATTCAAGCACTGACACCGTACTGATTTGGTACTAATATCGGCTAAGGTGCAAACCAGTGTTTCTTAACCATAAGGCCAGCCCTAAATAAAATATCCAGTACAGGCCAAAAGTTTGGACACACCTTCTCATTAAATGTGTTCTCTTTATTTTCATGACTATTTACATTGTGGATTGTCACTGAAGGCATCACAACTATGAATGAACACATGTGGAGTTATGTACTTAACAAAAAATGTGAAATAACTGAAAGCATGTTTTATATTGTAGTTTCTTCAAAATAGCCACCCTTTGCTCTGATTACTGCTTTGCAGACTCTTGGCATTCTCTCCATGAGCTTCAAGAGGTCATCACCTGAAAGTGTTTTCACTTCACAGGTGTCATAGTTTTGATGCCTTCAATGACAATCTACAATGTAAATAGTCATGAAAATAAAAAACAACACATTGAAATGACAAGGTGTGTCCAAACTTTTGGCCTGTGCTGTATGTGTTTCTCAGCTGTGGTCCGTATGGGGCGCAGCGGTACTCAGTTGTAATGCACTTTTCCACCACTTGTGGAAGTAATGACAATCTCAAACAAACCTCAGTCTGGAGTCATAGTCATAGAAAGGCCTGGCAAAGTTTCTTAAGCGTAAAATATAGATGACTAAAATGGTGAGGCTGTTTATTTATTTGCACTTTAATTTTATTGACAGTTTATATATTGTTTATTATTAAATGTGTTTATTTACTTCAGCACAACATAATTGTATGTAAATGAAGTTTTCATCAGTTATTCATGAGTCCTTTCTTATGCAGTATATTAGGTTAGTCATCATTTTTCTAATTAGCCTGACATAAGGTTTATGTGTTGAATAAATAACCTTTGTGATCAACACATGGATTCAGATTAGAGATGTCCGATAATATACAGTCCGTCATTGGCGTTGTTAGGCCTATTTTAGGGGGGCTCAAGCCCCCCTAAAATGTTCTTAAGCCCCCCTAAATAATTTGGTGTAAAAAATTATTATTATTATTTTTTTTTTTACAAATACATGCCGACATATTTATTATAAAGTGGCACGAATATGAGTTTGAATAAATAATCATATAACCTGTCATTTTTCACTCAGTTTCCCCTCACTTCATAGTGTAAGGTAGAGAGCCCCTTTAGTGCGTCGGTATCCAATCCATTCCACTTGTTCATATAGAAAATGCCCACATCCCTCAAATGCCAGTCCGCATTTTCTCTGCGACCTTCCTTGCGGTCCTGCAGGTGTACGAAGCACATTAGCACACAGCACTGCAGAACAAGAACCTTGTGTCTGCAATTGTAAATAATTTAGTTTTTAAGTTTTGTGTTTCTTGTAGAATCTATATAAAGTAATATACATTAGCCTATTGTAAAAATAATGAAAAAAACATCATTAAATATATTTGTTTTATTGTATTGTTACATTAATAGCTGTTGTATTATTATAGGATGGCTTGTTAAACATTTCATAGGATTTTCAGAGGGTGGAAAAACCAAGACATTTAATATAAAATGTAAAATGAATAAATACATAAAAAGAAAAAGAAAAAAAATGGTTAAAAGCCATCGTCCCGGGGAGCATTTAATTTTGTCCCGTGCATTTTTTTTTACCGTCCCCGGGACGACAGGACTACGTTAATCCCACCTACAACGTTCTTCTTTGCAGTCTCCATTGTTCATTAAACAAATTGCAAAAGATTCACCAACACAGATGTCCAGAATACTGTGGAATTTTGTCGAAGAAAACAGAGCTCTGTGTATTGTGTCCAAACACTTCCGTGGACCTCGCGACGTCACGCGCATACGTCATCCTCCAAGGCGTTTTGAACCGGAAGTTCCCCGGGAAATTTAAAATTGCACTTTATAAGTTAACCCGGCCGTATTGGCATGTGTTGCAATGTTAAGATTTCTTATTGATATATAAACTATCAGACTGCGTGGTCGGTAGTAGTGGCTTTCAGTAGGCCTTTAAATCAATAACGGAGCAGCATCTCCTCATCCGGAAACACAGGAAATGTGAAAAACGTCCGACCGGAACTCTAATAACTAAAGTTCTTTGGGTGAATAATGTAAACTCAATACACCGATATGTTTTAGCGCTTTCATGGCGAGTTTACTGACAGATATAAGTAAGAACTTTACACTACTTTATATTAGAAATGGCAACAGCGGAGCATGAATGTCCCATAACAAGAAGATAGAGAAAAGAAGAAGCTTATCGACTACAGCAATTTTTCAGGATTTATGCAGATCCCAAATACAGATCAGCAGGTACCAGAAGGTACGAAAAGTTGCTTTTGCATAATATTGCGAAACAAAACGCCAGATAATATGTCCTACCTCACACTCGTATGTTTAATGCGCCGACAATCCTTCAAGCGGCGCGGCTTCATAGCTTACCAAAGTCGTACTACAGCATTTTGATAGACTTTTGAGCGCCGTGTGTTATGTTCTATATTTTCAATGAAACATTTAAAATGTCGGTCTTGTTTACTTGAGTCATATTGCCATCGTAGTGCAGCCTACACTTATCTCTTATGTTTGACTGCCATCTGCTGGTCACACACATTTTTACACCATGTACCAAATAAATTAGCTTCAAGGTGGGTAAGCTCAACCAAACGCATTCCTTACATTAGGCGCACCAGGTTATAAGGCACACTGTTGAGTTTTGAGGGGGAAAAAAAAGATTTTAAGTGCCTACGGTAGATGTGCCTATTAGAGTTGTGGGTGATTGAGTCACAGATTGAAAAAAGGTAAATATATAATTCTCGTAAGCCATGTAATTTACTTTCTCTGTGCCTACAAACTGATGTTTTTGTATATGCTGAAACCAAATGGCCGCCAGGCAGAGGACACAGCTGTTGAGTCCGACCTCAGTGCTTCGCTCAGGGACAGAAACAGCCGACATCAGTCCATCTGCACTTGTCTTTCATTAGCAGCTCATGCCTTGAACTAAGGTGATGGCCACTCTGGAGTATGAGCAAGGAGCTGGGATGCCGTAGTCTACCTGACTGAGCAGCAGATGGTTACCAAAGACTTTTTTTTTTTCTTCCATACCGCATCCCCTACAACAGGGGGTGTCCAAACTTTTTCCACTGAGGGCCGCAGTCTGAAAAATCAAAGCAAGCGGGAGGCCATTTTGATATTTGTTATTTTAAAAACCAATAAAATATATGTATAAAAAATATACATTTAGGCCTCCACTCAGGCTTGATCCCGGGGACCCCAAAGGGTTTTGGTCGAAAAAAATATTAAAAATGTGTCATTATTCAGTATTATTATTTGTATTATTATTCAAGTTTTAAATCTCTAGATCAACATTAGGTCTATCTGTCAATATAACGGTTTTAAAGATTTAAGTTGTATGCTCTTGTTGTCAAAGAAAACCCTGTTTTTTTATGGAAAAAATACAAATTATGCAATATTTTCACACAATCAAATTTTTAAGTGGAATATTTGAGATTATATAATAATTGGAGCCTTAAAAAGGTCAATAACTCATAACAACATTGATTTTAATTCATTATTATTTTTTGAGAAATGACACTTAAAAACAAATCACACTAAAATTACTGAGAATCCAAATAATTACAGTGTTAAAAAATAAATTCTATTTTTTTTTACTGTTTACTTTTAACACAATAATCTCGAGATCAACTTTAGATGTATCCGTCAATTATACGTTTTATTGTTGTTTATGTTTTTCGTTTGTTCGCTTTAGGCCCTTCTTTATAAAAAACAGCTCCGTTTTTTATATGGCAAACACAAAATATGCAACATTTTCCCCCAAAATATGTCAGATGTGACGTAATTGGAGCCTTGAGTAGGTCAATAATTCATAATGACATTGAAGGAAGAAACAGCCTGCATGGCAGCTTTGTGTTATTAGAGTATACATTGCGACATTTTCTTGTTAC
>NC_084734.1:79261510-79376510 GCF_033978785.1 Entelurus aequoreus | reverse complement strand
ATCGGTGAAAAGGGCCACCAGCGTCTTGCGCCTGGTTTCCGGATTCTCTTTGTCGGCCCAGTCTGTGTACATGAACTTAATAGTCTCCCTCAGAGTGTCCTTGCCCTCCGGGTATCCGTACAGGCTGTCCACAAAGTCTGACACGGAGAAGTCAAAGTCATTTCCGGAGACGCCGTCCTCAGAATCCACCACGTTTTCCACAAAGCGCAGGCCCTCGCCCTGATTGACCCCCAGCATGATATCATAATTCAGGAACTCACCCTGCTCCATGAGGATCTCAGGGTCATCTGGAATTACATCGCCATCGATTACAGGTCCAAAAGCCACGTGGTACCTGGCGGGTTGGATGTCCTGCTCCACCAGCTCCCTGGAGCTCTTCTTCCTCAGACAGTCCACCATGTCTAACGTGTCCAGGACGTTACAGCCCACCTTCTCCGCCAGGAGACGCGTATACTTGACCGGTTGGTAATTCACCGCCCAACTGGAGAGCGCTGATCCGCTCTGAATGATGGCTCGATGGAACAGACCTGCACAAGAGCAGAGGGAAAAGATCATGGTTAATTCAGTTATGTGCTACACAATACAATGGCTGTTCATTTAGCTGCTGCCATGTTTAAGACCTGGCTGATAAGAACAACACAGCCCAGACTGACAATAAGATCTTGCTCCCACATAGGACAATAATAGATGCCTACAACAATAGAATCATGTCTGTGATAATGAATGCGCAGATGGCCTGGTCTTACAGACTGCTCGCAGACAGAGGAGAGAATAAGCACTCTGTCATTTCCCTTCCCCGTCCCTGTGACTTCCACGGTAATAATCTGTATGCTTGTCAGAAGCAGATGCCACAAATATGGCTCTGCAGGTTTTTCTTACAATGCGAGGGCACACAGAAACAATGCGGAAGGAAAGAACAACAAATTCATGGATTCCGAGCTGAATCTGCAGACATGAATACACTTAAACTACAGTTGAATGTATAAACCCTGCATGTGTACCCAACTGCTTGTCTGAGAAATTGACTTTTAATGGTTTGATTGGACAAATGTTGAACATTGCCGCAACATTCATTGGGTTTTCTCAAATGGTACCTCACAGTTTTAAAGACATGTTTGGATAGGGAAATAATAACTGACTTATACAGATAGACGGAGTAGATATTGAAAGGGTAAAAGAAAACACATTTTTGGGTGTAATAATAGATGATCAAATGAACTGGAAATCTCATGTAAAAAATATACAACATAAAGTAGCAAGAAACACGTCAATAATGAATAAAGCAAAACATGTTCCAGCCCAGTGGTTCTTAACCTTGTTGGAGGTACCGAACCCCACCAGTTTCATATGCGCATTCACCGAACCCTTCTTTAGTGAAAAACAAAATGTTGTTTTTTTTCCAAATTCAAGACAAAGTTATATGTTTTTGGTAACACTTTAGTATGGGGAACATATTCTAAGTAACAAAGACTTAATTTAGAGTTATTTGGTTAGGGTTAGGGTTAGAGGGCTAGGGCCAGGGTTAGGGTTATAATAAGGCCATGCCGAATAAGGCATTAATAAGTACTTAATAATGACTAGTTAAGAGCCAATATCATACTAATTTGCATGTTAATAAGCAACTAATTAATGGTGAATATGTTCCCCATACTAAAGTATCACCATGTTTTTTTACTGGTGCACAAAATGAACCGTGCATGAACATCACCTTGTTCAAACAACAAAACCAACACAGTGCATAAACTCACAACAAATTACACACCTGCAAATCAGTCTGACTTCTGCTGTTGCCGTATCCGTAATACGCCGATAGGGAGAAGTTTTTATTTACACGATGAGTCGGGTGTGTCTTGACCTACACCGAACCCCTGAGCCCGACTCACCGAACCCCTAGGGTTTGATCGAACCCAGGTTAAGAACCACTGTTCTAGACCAAAAATCACTTCATATTCTTTACTGCTCACTAGTGTTACCATATCTGAGGTATTGTGCATAAATATGGGGAAACAACTACAAATGTGCGCTTCATTCCCTAACTGTGTTACAAAAAAGATGACATTCAAGCTGCTTGGTTTGCAGAATGCCATCAGTGATGGGCAGAGTGTCGCTCTATTCCTGCTCCTGACATTTACCTTTTGTAGAACTACTTATGCATCTGTTTCGTTTAACCCCGGCCCGAGCATGTGCAATGTTTTACCTGCAAGATCATTGGCTTCTAAAGGAGTTTGTGGGTGGATCGCTATAAATAAAACCAAACTCCTACTCCTTTTGTGTAGAGGCAATGGACAGGTGCATATTTACTTGCCAAGAAAATACAACTTAGTGGCAATCATTGAAAGCAAAGTGTTTGTGATATGCTGTCATAAACACATTCTGTTACAGACTTTCTATATAGGAGTGTTTTGTGTGTGTGTGTTGTGGAGACCCACTCAAACAGATCTACAGTCTCATGGGTTTGCTCTCAAATGAAATTACATTTCAGTTGCCGTGCAGTATGAAGGAAATCTGAGATGACTTTCCACCACAAGGCATACACTCCCAAACGGAAAACATAATTTCCTCAAAAATAATTGAATTGCATCCCTTCGGAAAAAAAATGTTCCCATTACACGTAGCAGATTAAAGGTGACAGGACGTCCCTACAGTTTACGGTAGGCTTTCCTCGCTTCATCACCAGTGCTGCTTCACCGGTCTCTCAGAGTCGGAGGCCAGGCTCCGACCACTTGACCACGCCGCTTTGTTTTTCATGCAGTCGTTACTGAGACAGTGATGGAGTTTTCACCGAAAGCGGTGACGCCGGCACCCGCAACAGGCGACGTGTAATTGCAAAGTGGCTACAAAACGTCAGTAGACATTTCCCCCCAACTTCGTGTGGAGACACATGCTGGAATGGAGCCTTTGAGTGTAATATTTCAGCATCAGTGTGGGTGGCTGCACAACTCTGGTAAACACAAGACCAAAGTGCCAGATATATCACGTTGGTAGCCTTAATCAGTAGCGGCGGGGGGCTTATTTCTTCCTGGAAAAGATGAAGTGTTTATTTACATGCCTATTTACACTTATTTGTTTCCAAGTAGTAAGTAGAATTACTTTGCCTGCATGGGTGAACTGCTAAGTGTTTTTTATTGAAAGTGTGTTTCCCAGCTACATTCCAAACTACACTTGTTTTGTGAGCTCCAACAGTGATAACTCCGGATTCTTCATCGAGTTAATATTCTTCATATGTTGCCTCATGTTTTTTTACATGCTTTTCAGCAACAGAAATTCCTGATATTCCAAACTGAATAAAAGATTTGTAAATTGTGGGGAAAATTCTTTATGAAGCCTCAACACAATTTTTTCTGGAACAGTATGAAAAGTGTGTGAGTTAATTTCAATTTCAATTTTTAATTTGACAGTCTAGAACAGTGGTCCCCAAACTTTTTGACTCGGGGACCGCATTGGGTTAAAAAAATTTGGCCGGGGGCCAGGCTGTATATATATAAATATATATATATATATATATATATATATATATATATATATATATATATATATATATATATATATATATATATATATATATATATATATATATATATATGTATACATATATATATATATATATATATATATATATACATATATATATACATATATATATATATATATATATATATATATATATATATATATATATATATATATATATATATATATATATATATACATACATACATACATACATACATATATATATATATATATATATATATATATATATATATATATATATGAAGTCAGTGCCTCACCTGACATGAACCTCACCGCACGCCACTGATATATATATATATATATATATATATATACATATATATATATATATATACATATACATATATATATATATATATATATATATATATATATATATATATATATATATATATATATATATATATATATATATATATATATATATATATATCAGTGGCGTGATATATATATATATATATATATATATATATACATATATATATATATATATATATATATATATATATATATATATATATGTATATATATATATATATATATATATATATATATATATCAGTGGCGTGCGGTGAGGTTCATGTCAGGTGAGGCACTGACTTCATATATATATATATATATATATATATATATATACATATATATATATATATATATATATATATATATATATATATATATATATATATATATATATATAGTGCCTCACCTGACATGAACCTCACCGCACGCCACTGATATATATATATATATATATATATATATATATATATACATTTATATATATATATATATATATATATATATATATATATATATATATATATATATATATATATATATATATATATATATATATATATATATATATATATATATATATATATATATATATATATATATATATATATATCAGTGGCGTGCGGTGAGGTTCATGTCAGGTGAGGCACTGACTTCATCACAGTCATTTGATTGGCAGCAGTTAACGGGTTATGTTTAAAAGCTCATACCAGCATTCTTCCCTGCTTGGCACTCAGCATCAAGGGTTGGAATTGGGGGTTAAATCCCCAAAAATTATTCCCAGGCACGGCGCCGCTGCTGCCCACTGCTCCCCTCACCTCTCAGGGGGTGAACAAGGGGATGGGTCGAATGCAGAGGACAAATTTCACCACACCTAGTGTGTGTGTGACAATCATTTGTACTTTAACCTAACTTTAACTTTACACTTACAAACTGTAGCACACAAAAAAGCACATTAAATTAAAAAAACCCGTTATTATGGTCTTACCTTTACTTATAAGTGCGGGAACAGTGGTGTTCGTGTTGGAAGAGTTGTGAATGAATGAAATATTAAATCCGTGCTGCAGTCTGCAGGTGTACCTAATGTTGTGTCCCTGCGGTCGTTCGCGGCTCCTCCAGCGCGACTCGCGAGCATTGTTGTTTTTGCACTTTTTGGCTTCTTGTTAAGTGACTTTTTTTGGGTGGATTCGGTCTTGCACGTGGAGGGTTTGGGTGTGGGCTTTGGTTGGTGTGGCGCTCCCATCGGGCGGTGCATTCTGCGGCGGAGATGCTTGGCACCAGGAGGCGGGGTTATGAGACGAGCCTCTTACAGTGCGTCTTCGCAGCAGATTTATGATCGCTCAGCACAAGAAATACGTTACACACATACAGTTGTTGACAAAATACACTGTACATTATATACCTCAGCTAACTAAACTATGGAAATGTATAATATAATTCATATAGCAATACGGTCTCACTGCACAGGAGGCCAGCAGTTAGCCGAGTCATTGCGCACAATCCATGTTGAGGCACAACGCAGTGACGTGCCTCAACTGGCTGCTGATCACCGCACCGTCTCTTCTCAGTATTTGAACGGCAAATGTGAAAATAAAAATAAAAATAATCTAAAACTGGTGAAGTTAAATGTAAAATAACTTTAGTGTAATCACTGGATACATATAACAATTTAAATATATTTTTTTTCTTTTTACTTTTTTTTTTCTTTCCATGATGGTGAGGCCGTGCCTTATATATATATATATATATATATATATATATATATATATATATATATATATATATATATATATATATATATATATATATATATATATATATATATATATATATATATATATATATATATATATATATATATATATATATATATATATATATATGTATATTTTTGTCATTTAACATCAATTATCATTGATGTTCATCAACATTTAACATTGTCATGTTATCGATGGGAAAATTCATTTTTAGACAATATGATTTGCCTGAGCAGCTAGGAAACACCGAGAGTAACAAGCGGTAGAAAATGGATTAGAAAGGAAAGATAACAAAATAAAAAAATACATTTAAAAAAAAAAAAATAACTTGGGACTTCCCGTGGGCCGGATTTTGGATGCTGGGGGGCCGGATCCGTAGTTTAGGGACCCCTGGTATAGAATGTTGTTTTTATTTATTTATTTATGTACAGTCGTGCTTAAAAGTTTCCATACACTTGTAAAGAACATCATGTCATGGTTTTGTTGAGTTTCCAATAATTTCTACAACTCTTATTTTTTTGTGATTTGATCACAGACTTGTTGGTCACAAAAAACATTCATGAATTTTGGTTCTTTAATGACTTTATTATGGGTCTACTGAAAATGTGACCAAATCTGCTGGGTCAAAAGTATACATACAGCAATGTTAATATTTGGTTACATGTCCCTTGGCAAGTTTCACTGCAATAAGGCGCTTTTAGTAGCCATCCACAAGCTTCTGGCAAGCTTCTGGTTGGATTTCTGACCACTCCTCTTGACAAAATTGTTGCAGTTCAGCTAAATTTGTTGGTTTTCTGACATGGACTTGTTTCTTCAGCATTGTCCGCACGTTTAAGTCAAGACTTTGGGAAGGCCATTCTAAAACCTTAATTCTAGCCTGATTTAGCCATTCCTTTACCACGTGTGTTTGGGGTCATTGTCCTGTTGGAACACCCAACTGCGCCTAAGACCCAACCTCCGGGCTGATGTTTTTAGGTTGTCCTGAAGAATTTGGAGGCAATCGTCCTTTTTCATTGTCCCATTTACTCTCTGTAAGCACCAGTTCCATTGGCAGCAAAACAGGCCCAGAGCATAATACTACCACCACCATTTTTGACAGTGGGCGTGGTGTTCCTGAGATTAAAGGCCTCACCTTTTGTCTTCCAAACATATTGCTGGGTATTGTGGCCAAACAGCTCAATTTTTGTTTCATCTGACATCACATGGACAAAGATAAGACCTTCTGGAGGAAAGTTCTGTGGTCAGACGAAACAAAAATTGAGCCGTTTGGCCACAATACCCAAAACTCAACCAGAAGCTTGCCAGAAGATTGTGGATGGCTACCAAAAGTGCCTTATTGCAGTGAAATGTAACCAAATATTAACATTGCTGTATGTATACTTTTGACCAAGCAGATTTGGTCACATTTTCAGTAGACCCATAATAAATTCATAAAAGAACCAAACTTCATGAATGTTTTTTGTGACCAAGAAGTATGTGATCCAATCACAAAAAAAATAAGAGTTGTAAAAATTATTGGAAACTCAAGACAGCCATGACATTATATTCTTTACAAGGGTATGTAAACTTTTGACCACGACTGTATTTATTTGACAGGGACAGTACAATTAAACATTGCTACCCACAGGTAACCGATGTCAAAGTACATAAGACTTCTAGCCACAGGCTAATTTGCAACCATTGTCCCTGGTTAGGCTTTTAAAAAAACGTTGAAAAAAGTGTAAAACACATACAAAAATAAAAACACACTAAAATAATTGGCCCCATTTTCCTTAAGCCACTTTTTTTGTTTGTTCTGTGAATGTAACCATACTCTGGGTATCATGTAGGATTTTCTTGGTGTGCTTTCCAAATATCATCACATTTGGTACAGAGCCTTAGTGGACTGGCATACACAGGTGTATATTAAATGTGAAAGATCACCTGAAAAACATGGCCGCCGTTCATCAGAATATCTTCGCACGGGTGGACGTAGTAAGTTATTTGACCATAGAACAGTGTTTTTCAACCACTGTATCTGCATACCAGACTGTATCTCACGGTACACTAGTGTGCCGTGAGATACAGTCTGGTGTGCCGTGGGAGATTATGTCATTTCACCTAATTGGGTTAAAAAATTTGTTTGCAAACCAGTAATTATAATCCACAAATAATCTGCCGTTGTTGAGTGTCGGTGCTGTCTAGAGCAGGGGTCACCAACGCGGTGCCCGCGGGCACCAGGTAGCCCGTAAGGACCAGATGAGTAGCCCGCTGGCCTGTTCTAAAAATAGCTCAAATAGCAGCACTTACCAGTGAGCTGCCTCTATTTTTTTTAATTTTATTTAATTACTAGCAAGCTGGTCTCGCTTTGCCCGACATTTTTAATTCTAAGAGGGACAAAACTCAAATAGAATTTGAAAATCCAAGAAAATATTTTAAAGACTTGGTCTTCACTTGTTTAAATAAATTCATACATTTTTTTACTTTGCTTCTTATAACTTTCAGAAAGACAATTTTAGAGAAAAAATACGACCTTAAAAATGATTTTAGGATTTTTAAACACATATACCTTTTTACCTTTTAAATTCCTTCCTCTTCTTTCCTGAAAATTTAAATCAATGTTCAAGTAAATTTATTGTTTTTATTGTAAAGAATAATCAATACATTTTCATTTAATTCTTCATTTTAGCTTCTGTTTTTTCGAAGAAGAATATTTGTGAAATATTTCTTCAAACTTATTATGATTAAAATTCAACAAAAATATTCTGGCAAATCTAGAAAATCTGTAGAATCAAATTTAAAACTTATTTCAAAGTCTTTTGAATTTATTTTAAAAATGTTGTTCTGGAAAATCTAGAAGAAATAATGATTTGTCTTTGTTAGAAATATAGCTTGGTCCAATTTGTTATATATTCTAACAAAGTGTAGATTGGATTTTAACCTATTTAAAACATGTCATCAAAATCCTAAAATTAATCTTAATCAGGAAAAATTACTAATGACGTTCCATAAATTCATTTTTAAATTTTTTCAAAAAGATTCGAATTAGCTAGTTTTTCTCTCCTTTTTTTCGGTTGAATTTTGAATTTTAAAGAGTCGAAATTGAAGATAAACTATGTTTCAAAATTTAATTGTCATTTTTTTCTGTGTTTTCTCCTCTTTTAAACCGTTCAATTAAGTGTAAATATCATTAATTATTAATAATAACATAGAGTTAAAGGTAAATTCAATCAATCAATCAATCAATGTTTATTTATATAGCCCTAAATCACAAGTGTCTCAAAGGGCTGCACAAGCCACAACGACATCCTCGGTACAGAGCCCACATACGGGCAAGGAAAAACTCACCCCAGTGGGACGTCGGTGAATGACTATGAGAAACCTTGGAGAGGACCGCATATGTGGGTAACCCAGCAAATTGGCTATTTCTGGCAATTTATTTAAGTGTGTATCAAACTGGTAGCCCTTCGCATTAATCAGTACCCAAGAAGTAGCTCTTGGTTTCAAAAAGGTTGGTGACCCCTGGTCTAGAGTAACCGTGTAATACTCTTCCATATCAGTAGGCAAGGCAAGGCAAGGCAACTTTATTTGTATAGCGCTTTTCATACACAAGGCAGACTCAAAGTGCTTCACAGACAACAAAGTGAAATGAAAGAAAATAAAAGCAAAATTAAAATGCAGACAATAAAAATAAAAACAGTGCAGACGTTAAAAGTTAAAAGATTAAAAGATTTAGCTGAAAGCTAAGGTGAACATAAAAGTCTTCAGTCTAGTTTTAAAAGTAGTGAGAGTTGGGGAGAGTCTGACATCTTCAGGAAGTTTATTCCAGCTATGTGTTGCATAGTGACTGAATGATGATCTCCCTTGATTTGAGTTTACTCTTGGAACCGCTAACAGATTGCTCTCAGAAGATCTTAGTGATCTAGAGGGCGTATATAGTGGGAGCATATCAGTGATATACTTGGGCCCTAGACCATGTAGTGATTTATATGTGAGCAGGAGGATTTTGAAATCTATTCTCTGATGTACAGGGAGCCAATGTAAGGATTTAAGAATTGGTGTAATGTGCTCACATTTTTTGGTCTTTGTTAGAACTCTAGCAGCAGCGTTCTGAACAAGCTGTAGCTGCCTGACAGTTTTTTTGGGAAGACCTGCAAGGAGACCATTACAATAGTCTAGCCTACTGGTAATAAAGGCATGTACAAGTTTTTCTAAGTCTTGAGCTGACATGAGCCCTCTAAGTCTTTTTACATTTTTGAGGTGATAGTAGGCCGATTTTGTTACTGATTTGATGTGACTGTCGAAATGTAAATCAGAATCTAAAATAACCCCAAGATTTCTGGCTTTATTTGAGGTTTTCAGGGACAGTGATTGAAGGTGTTGGATGACTTTAAACCTTTCTTTTTTAGCACCAAAAACAATTATCTCAGTAGGTGGCAGCAGGTAGCTAATTGCTTGGTAGATGTCAAGAACATGGTTTGTTGTGATTACAATATGCAGACGACAGCAGGAGGCAGCGTGCAAGTAGTAAGGTATCAATCAATCAATCAATGTTTATTTATATAGCCCTAAATCACAAGTGTCTCAAAGGGCTGTACAAGCCACAACGACAGAGCCCACATACGGGCAAGGAAAACTCACCCCAGTGGGACCTCAATGTGAATGACTATGAGAAACCTTGGAGAGGACCGGTATCTAATGCTTAAACCAAAAATAAACAAAAGGTGAGTGCCCCTAAGAAAAGGCATTGAAGCTTAGGGAAGGCTATGCAGAACAAAACTAAAACTGAACTGGCTATAAAGTAATGATAGCGAGTACATCTTCCAAATTTCTCTGGAATTTTCGAATTTATGTTTGTTGTTTCTGCCCCTGCACCGTGCATCACACTGTGTACGAAGGCCACCATCAGCGCCGCGCCGTCACTGCCCTTCAAATTGTCCTACAGGCTGTGCATCTCTGCAGGGTGACGGCCTGCACAGCGTCTCAGCGAGCGGAAGCAGATGTTGAGGATTTCAACCACTTGAAAGCATTAAGAGTGACAGCCATAAGATGCAATTTGCTGCTTTGCCGGCTGGTGGGGGCCAAGGGGTGGATGGCGGGACACGAGGGCATGTCCGGCCAGTCCTTCTATTTTCCTCCTCTGGCCTTGCTTCCCCTCCCTTAGCGCCATTGTAGAGTTGCTGCTCTTCACGTTTCAATCAGTGCAAACAGAGTCATACCTGAAACCACTGGCGTCAACCTCAAAGCCCGGGGGCCACATCTGGTCCGCCAATTCATTTAATGTTAAAAAAAAAAAGTACCAATGATGAGCCGCGAACGACCGCAGGGACACAACATTAGGTACACCTGCAGACTGCAGCATGGATTTAATATTTCATTCATTCACAACTCTTCCAACACGAACACCACTGTTCCCGCACTTATAAGTAAAGGTAAGACCATAATAACGTTTTTTTTAATTAAATGTGCTTTTTTGTGTGCTACAGTATGTATGTGTAAAGTTAAAGTTAGGTTAAAGTACCAATGATTGTCACACACACACTAAGTGTGGTGAGATTATTCTCTGCATTTGACCCATCAGCCTTGATCACCCCCTGGGAGGTGAGGGGGAGCAGTGAGCAACAGTGGTGGCCGCCCCGGGAATCATTTATGGTGATTTAACCCTGTAACACCCCTTGTTGTAAAATTACAACGTTTCCTTTAACCATCCTAAAAAACAATCTGTTATATTTTTTTTTACCACATTTACAAAGTAATTGGGTCTTATTGTTCAGTCTCACAAGGCTATTGGATTGTACATTTGTTTATAAATCACGCCTTCTGGCCATGAACTCACGCAACCTCTCAAGGTTTCTTTCGAACAACATCTATTTGTTTCATAGGACTGGATTAATCAGATTCAAGTAAGTAAAATGTCTTTTATATATTTTTTGGTTGTTATTACAATGTCTAGAGCATGTAGATATGTAGTTATTGTGGAACAGATGCATCAAATTTCATTTAGAGCTTGTTATATAATTGTTGCAATTATACAACACTGGGTGAATGTGGTAGTCAAAATAGCTGGCTTGTTACAGTGGGCTCAAACAGGTTGTATTCCCTCCACTACATCACTGCCTGAAGTATTTTCTCTATACATGGATAGTATACATTCTACCCTTGTGTTGTGTTCTGGTGACCGATTTAAAAGTTGTATCTCTAAAACAGGGGTCACCAACGCGGTGCCCGCGGGCACCAGGTAGCCCGTAAGGACCAGATGAGTAGCCCGCTGGCCTGTTCTAAAAATAGCTCAAATAGCAGCACTTACCAGTGAGCTGCCTCTATTTTTTAAATTGTATTTATTTACTAGCAAGCTGGTCTCGCTGTGCTCGACATTTTTAATTCTAAGAGAGACAAAACTCAAATAGAATTTGAAAATCCAAGAAAATATTTTAAAGACTTGGTCTTCACTTGTTTAAATAAATTCATTATTTTTTTTTACTTTGCTTCTTATAACTTTCAGAAAGACAATTTTAGAGAAAAAATACAACCTTAAAAATGATTTTAGGATTTTTAAACACATATACCTTTTTACCTTTTAAATTCCTTCCTCTTATTTCCGGACAATTTAAATCAATATTCAAGAAATTTATTCTTTTGTATTGTAAAGAATAATAAATACATTTTAATTTAATTCTTCATTTTAGCTTCTGTTTTTTCGATGAAGAATATTGGTGAAATATTTCTTCAAACTTATCATGATTAAAATTCAAAAAAATTATTCTGGCAAATCTAGAAAATCTGTAGAATCAAATTTAAATCTTATTTCAAAGTCTTTTGAATGTCTTTTAAAATGTTTGTTCTGGAAAATCTAGAAGAAATAATGATTTGTTTTTGTTAGAAATATAGCTTGGTCCAATTTGTTATATATTCTAACAAAGTGCAGATTGGATTTTAACCTATTTAAAACATGTCATCCAAATTCTAAAATGAATCTTAATCAGGAAAAATGACTAATGATGTTCATTAATTTATTTTTTTAATTTTTTCAAAAAGATTCGAATTAGCTAGTTTTTCTCTTCTTTTTTTTGGTTGAATTTTGAATTTTAAAGAGTCGAAATTGAAGATAAACTATGTTTCAAAATTTAATTGTCATTTTTTTCGTGTTTTCTCCTCTTTTAAACCGTTCGATTAAGTGTAAATATCATTAATTATTAATAATAACATAGAGTTAAAGGTAAATTGAGCAAATTGGCTATTTCTGGCTATTTATTTAAGTGTGTATCAAACTGGTAGCCCTTCGCATTAATCAGTACCCAAGAAGTAGCTCTTGGTTTCAAAAAGGTTGGTGACCCCTGCTCTAAAACATGTAGTTAATTGATCAGCCTGACCTAAAATTCCATGACTTTATCCAAGGATATCAACAGACAATCCAGTTCTGGGGAAAGGAATGTTCCTGAATGTGTGGATGTAATGGGGGTATGCATGTTTTCCTTTTAGTATGATAATTAGAGCCATTAACCATACATTGATGGAATTTGGACACTTTTGTCCAAAGTGACTTATTGCCTACCCTGAGCACTTGGTCCACCACCTGTTGCTGATGTGATGCCACGCAACAGATTCCAATCCCTGTTGACGTCATTACGAACCACTCAAAGGGTTAACCCCCCAATTCCAACCCTTGATGCTGAGTGCCAAGCAGGGAGGTAACGGGTTCCATTTTTATAGACTTTGGTATGACTCGGCCGGGGTTTGAACTCACAACCTACCGATCTCAGGGAGGACACCCTAATCAAAAGGCCACTGAGTAGGTAATGTGGCTTGGGCTGTAATTTTACGTGGCCTGAAAAAGGTTGGAAATAATAAAGCACTTTCTTGATGTATTTGTCCTTTCATTTTTTTTTTAACAGAAAGTGGATTTCATGCAACTGCAGAAGTTCTACACTTTAATATTTTTTGATTATGCAACAAGATTCTCCAAGAATTGTATTTTCTGGTTGTCACCTTGACTTACGATTTCAAAGCAATTATCCATCAATCTACACTACCGTTCAAAAGTTTGGGGTCGCATTAAAATGTCCTTATTTTTGAAGGAAAAGCACTGTACTTTTCAATGAAGATAACTTTAAACTAGTCTTAACTTTAAAGAAATACACTCTATACATTGCTAATGTGGTAAATGACTATTCTAGCTACAAATGTCTGGTTTTTGGTGCATAGGTGTATGGAGGCCCATTTCCAGCAACTATCACTCCAGTGTTCTAATGGTACAATGTGTTTGCTCATTGGCTCAGAAGGCTAATTGATGATTAGAAAACCCTTGTGCAATCATGTTCACACATCTGAAAACAGTTGAGCTCGTTACAGAAGCTACAAAACTGACCTTCCTTTGAGCAGATTGAGTTTCTGGAGCATCACATTTGTGGGGTCAATTAAACGCTCAAAATGGCCAGAAAAAGAGAACTTTCATCTGAAACTCGACAGTCTATTCTTGTTCTTAGAAATGAAGGCTATTCCACAACATTGTTTGGGTGACCCCAAACTTTTGAACGGTAGTGTATAAGTAAAACATTTAATTAACAAATTCAGTTGCCTATGCAAATTGTGTAAGAAGCGTCATGATCTCACCTGACAGTTTTTTCCACATTCGTTTCTTGTATTATTTCCTGTCTATTTTTCATCCCACTTCCTGTTTGCGTCCATTTACCACCACTCCTCTGGTCTGAGCGCTGGCACCCTTACCTGTCACTGACTGTCAATTTGGGCAAACCTGTCTCTGGTTGCCAATCCTCAGGATCATTTTACTTTGATTGCTTTGCACTTAACACGTGTTTGTTTTTTTGTGCACTTCCCAGCTGCACGTCATTGTTTTTTGTGTTGCCTGTGTTTTCCCTAATAACAAGGGCTTCTTTTATGCACTTGCCTGCGGTCTCTGCATACCGGGGTCCGGACACACACTGGAACGTTACAACGGGGCTGTTATACAACTACTGGCGTGGCGCGGTTGGGAGAGTGGCAGTACATAAAACAAGAATTATGATGAACATCTTGAACCCTTTTTTTCTTTCCTTTTTTTTTATTGAGACAAATATTATTTATGTATTTAATAATTGTTTGCTTACTATGGTATATTATTCATGTATTATTTATTTGTTCACTGTTCTGTTACAGAGAACAAGGAAATAGGATGAAATTGCTATGGTATGAAAAGGGATGGGATTAAATAAGCTCTACTTCTTCCTACTCCTTTTCGGACGTGCTGTAATGAAACAACTGGAATTGCGCGATGCATTACATTGTATATCGTATGCATGTTCGAAATATACTGAAACTGAACTGAACTGAACTGAACTGAACAATGTAAATAGTCATGAAAATAAAGAAAACACATTGAATGAGAAGGTGTGTCCAAACGTTTGGCCTGTACTAGGCTCGTACGGTATACCGGTATCAGTATAGTACCGCGATACTAATGAATCATATTTGGTACGATACCGTCGCAGAAACGTACCGGTCCTGCGCCCACGTTGAAGTCACGTCGTGATATTGCTGGTTTTCCGAGCAGAGGAGCATTTTCGGCAGCACACAGTCACAGAGTACTTGCAAGCAGACACAGTGTGTAGACAGAAAAGGGAGAACGGACGCATTTTGGCTTAAAAGCTAACGATAGAGGTGAAGCTATAACACTGAAACACCCTCAGGAAGAGGTGCTTTAAGACATGGCTAGCTAGCTAGCGGCTAACATTCATCCGCCATCTGCAGTGTTTTAGCGACTTCTAAATCACTAATCCTGGTCTCCATGGCGACAAATAAAGTATGTTTCTTACAAGTATCATCCCTGCAGGACGAGGAATAGCTAAACATGCTACTACACACCGTAGCTCACCGGCATCAAAATGTAAACAAACACTATGGGTGGAGCTACACCTGTAATGATATCAAGTACAGGCACGTATCTAGTCAATACTACTATGATTACGTTGATATTTTTTGGCATCACAACATCTTCTTTCGTTTTTTAAAAATGTATATTATATTTATAAACTCTGGAAGTATGTCCCTGGACACAAGAGGACTTTGAATATGACCAATGTATGATCCTGTAACGACTTGGTATCGGATTGATACACAAATTTGTGGTATCATTTAAAACTGATGTGTAGAAAGAACATGTTAAAAGAGAAAGTAAGCAGATATTAACAATAAATGAGCAAGTGTATTTAATAATTCATTTTCTACCACTTGTCCTTAAAAACGTTGACAAACTAATAGAATGATAATTGACACAATATGTTACTGCATACGTCAGCAGACTAATTAGGAGCCTTTGTTTGTTTACTTACTACTAAAAGACAAGTTGTCTAGTTTTTCAACCACTGTGCCGCGCCACACTAGTGTACCGTGAGATACAGTCTGGTGTGCAGTGGGAGATGATGTCATTTCACCTAATTGGGTTAAAAATATATTTTGCAAACCAGTAATTATAATCCCCAAATAATGTGCCTTTGCTGAGTGTCTGTGCTGTCTACAGCGCGGCAGAGTAACCATGTACTCTTCCATATCAGTAGGTGGCAGCAGGTAGATAATTGCTTTGTGGATGTCGGGAACATGGTTTGTCGTGATCACAATATGCAGCCGTTCAGGTCAAAAGGTATCTAATGCTTAAACCAAAAATAAACAAAGGGCGAGTGTTGCTAAGAAAAGGCATTGAAGCTTAGGGATGGCTATGCAAAACGGAACTAAAACTGAACTGGCTGCACAGTAAACAAAAACAGAATGCTGGACGACAGCAAAGACTTACAGCGTGTGGAGCAGCAGACGGCGTCCACAAAGTACATCCGTACATGACATGACAATCAGCAACAAAATAGGAGTGCAAGACAAGAAGTAAAACACTACACACGGTTTTTATGGATCTAACTAAAGCATTTGACACAATTAATCACAATATTTTAATCAAAAAACTAGAACGATATGGCATCAGAGGGTTAGTCTTAAACTGGATAAGAAGTTATCTAACGAACAGGAAACAATACGTGAAGCTAGGCGAACACACATCTACAACGCTAAATATATCCTGTGGTGTACCTCAGGGATCAATACTAGGACCTAAATTATTCAATCTCTATATAAATGACATTTGTAAAGTTACAAAAGATTTAAAGTTAGTATTATTTGCGGATGATACAACAGCGTTTTGTTCAGGAGAGAACACACAGGAGATAATACAAATAATAACAGAAGAAATTAACAAATTAAAAAGATGGTTTGACAAAAACAGACTATCGTTGAATCTTAGTAAAACTAAAATAATGCTATTTGGTAACAGTAGAAGAGAAAGTCAAACACAAATACAAATAGACGGAATAGAAATTGAAAGAGTAAACGAAACCAAATTTCTAGATATAATGATTGATGATAAATTGAACTGGAAATCTCACGTAAAAAATATACAACATAAAGTTGCAAGAAACACGTCAATAATGAATAAAGCAAAACATGTTCTAGACCAAAAATCCCTTCATATTCTCTACTGCTCACTAGTGTTACCATATCTGAGCTACTGTGTAGAAATATGGGGAAAAAATTACAAAAGTACACTTCATTCATTAACGGTGTTACAAAAAAGATCAGTTAGAATAATACATAATGTTGGATATAGAGAACATACAAATCCTTTATTTATTGAATCAAAAATACTGAAATTCCACGACATAGTGAATTTGCAAACAGCTAAAATTATGCACAAAGCAAACTATAACCTGCTACCCAAGAATATACAACAATTCTTCTCAAAAAAAGAGGAGAAATATAATCTTAGAGAAAAACGTAATTTAAAACATTTGTTTGCACGTACAACACTTAAGACCTTCAGTATATCAATATGTGGAATTAAATTATGGAATGGATTAAGCAAAGCAATCAAACAATGTACTAATATGATCCACTTCAAGAAACTCTTCAAACTTAAAGTGTTTACAAAGTACAATGAAGAAGAACCATGACAAACATTCTCAATTTATTTCATCCATCCATTCATTCATTCTTAAAGTAATCTTACTTATCTCATCATATGAAATATGACTTACTTCACCAATTATTATTATTAAATTCTTACTATTATTTATTTATTTATTTTTATTGTAATTACTTATGGAGTTTATTGTGAAAAAATTGTGAACAGGAAGTGAACAAAAAGTTTTGCAACTGTTATGTAAAGAAAAGGGGTAGGATTAAATAAGCTCTGCTTCTTCCTACTCCTTTTCGAACATGTTGAATAGAAACTGGAAATTGTGATGTATCATGTTGTATGCTTGCATGTTCGAAATAAACTCAAACTCAAACTCAAACTCAAACTCAAACTCAAACTCAAACACACAGGAAAACACCAAAAAACTCAAAATAAGTCACGGCGTGATGTGACAGGTCGTGACACTACACCTACTTTGAGACAAGAGCTATAGTGATGCATGGTTTGTTATGGTTTGAATTTATATCCAACAATTGCAAGAACACACTTTTACTGTCAATATCAGCTGCTGAGTTTAATTTTGGTATGTTTTCTGCTAGTGGTGTGCCTCGGGAGTTTTTCAATGAAAAAAATGTGCCTTGGTTCAAAAAAGGTTGAAAAACAGTGGTCTAGTATGTTCCCTATTTTATTTAAAGGCCTTCTTTTTTTTATTTAAACGGGGATAGCAGATCTATTCTATGTGTCATACTTGATCATTTCGCGATATTGCCATATTTTTGCTGAAAGGATTTAGTATAGAACAACGACGATAAAGATTGCAACTTTTGGTATCGGATAAAAAAAAGGCTTGCCCCTACCGGAAGTAGCGTGACGTAGTCAGTTGAACATATACGCAAAGTTCCCTATTGTTTACAATGATGGCCGCATGAAGTGAGAGAGATTCGGACCGAGAAAGCGACAATTTCCCCATTAATTTGAGCGAGGATGAAAGATTTGTGGAAGAGTAAAGTGCAAGTGAAGGACTAGTGGGGAGTTGAAGCTATTCAGATAGGGAAGATCCTGTGAGAGCCGGGGGTGACCTGATATTCAGCTGGGAATGACTACAACAGTAAATAAACACAAGACATATATATACTCTATTAGCCACAACACAACCAGGCTTATATTTAATATGCCACAAATTAATCCTGCATAAAAACACCTGCGTGTTTGTTATGCTAGCTCCTAGCTCCTCTGCTAGCTCCTAGCTCCATAGAACACGCCAATACAATTCAAACACCTGATCAACACACGCAATCACTCAGCCCAAAAGACCGTTCACCTAACCCAAGGTTCATAAAGCTTATATATTTTTAAAAAGTTACGTACATACGCAAAAAAAAGTTGCGCACATACGGTCAAGCGATCAAATGTTTAGAAGCCAAAGCTGCATACTCACAGTAGCACATCTGCGTCTTTGTCATCCAAATCAAAGTAATTCTGGTAAGAGTCTGTGTTGTCCCAGTTCTCTACAGGCGTCTGTGTATCGAAGTCAAAAGTCCTCCTGGTTAGAGTCTCTGTTATCCGAGTTCTTCCATCTTGACTGCATCTTTCGGGAATGTAAACAAAGAAGCGCCGGCTGTGTACTGTTGTTGCTCACTACGTTCGAAAAATACGTTCATTTCGCACCGACAACTTTCTTCTTTGCTTGCTCAGCTTCCTTCTCCATAATGCAATGAACATGATTGCAACAGATTCACGAACACAGATGTCCAGAATACTGTGGAATTATGAAATGAAAACAGAGCTTTTTCGTATTGGCTTCAATGTGGAAGGCATACCCGTGTTCGCCGGGCTACGTCACGCGCATACGTCATCCTCAGAGGCGTTTTGAACCGGAAGTTTAGCGGCAAATTTAAAATGTCACTTTATAAGTTAACCCGGCCGTATTGGCATGTGTTATAATGTTAAGATTTCATCATTGATATATAAACTATCAGACTGCGTGGTCGGTAGTAGTGGCTTTCAGTAGGCCTTTAAGGACTTAACTGCAATAAGAAACATATGTTTAATGTACCCTAAGATTTTTTGTTAAAATAAAGCCAATAATGCAATTTTTTTGTGGCCCCCTTTATTTAGAAAAGTACAGAAAAGTTTCGAAATAATTTTAGTACCGGTACCATAATATTGGTGTCGTTACAACACTAGCCTGTACTGTATATTGAATAAAATTGCCCTGATATGAGAGCGCTGTGCATGCAACAGGGTCTGCAGGGTCCTGGCAACGTGTGTGCATTCCAGCCCGCAGATGGCCGACTGCGGAGGAGGGTTGAGCATCGCTGACACTACTGGATTTATCTTTCGCTTTGTTTGATGAAAGAGAGCGAGAGCGAGTCGGGCTTCACTATTGTTTGTCGAGAATCATATAAATCCCGCGTACAGGAGCTGTCACCGGGGCGATAAATATGCATTAGAGCTGTGTGTGATGAGCCCCACTGTGGTATAGGAAGCCCACAGGGGAAGGTCAGTGAGAGAGAGAGAGAGGGGAGGGGGGAGCACCAGATCCATCACCCACTGAGAGAATCCACTAATTATCCACAGCGGGAAGTTTGTGTGAGCGTGTGCAGGTGTGTCAGCGCTGACTTTGATTGATAAGGCAGAAAAATGATGAATAGGCAAACATGCATCATAATGACTGGGTTAACCGTTTGTGACACTCGAGCTGAGCAACTCTTTACTCAGAATCCAAAGCAATTTAGTTAAAAAAAAACAAAAAACGCCATCAATGTGTGTCACGTTCGTATCGAAAATGTTTTTCTTTGCAGAGGCAACAGATCGCCCCTATCGTTATCTGCCCGTGTTTGACATGCGAGAAACCCGACACTCAAACGGTGAGCTTATCCATCAAAGCATAGCGTCGCTGGCAGATTGAGGTCACTCTGAATTATGACTGGCGCTGCGAGGTAATCACTCATTGGGTCGCTGCTAAAACGCTGTCGCGTCGCACCGCCGCCACGGTGAGCTGACCTTGACCACCATGCCCCCCCCCCTCGCTAGACACCCGTTAAATGGGCATGCGGTTCAGGCCCTGAGTAGGTGGAGTGGCTTCTGGGGGTAATTCACTGCTCATATGGGCTTGACCTTGCAGGTATGATGACCGTTGGGTAGGTTAGAACCGCACAATTCACACCTACGGGCCCACGCCATCTTTGAGACAAGTGGAATTTGGATTAAATGCTGATTTGAGCAAGGCGATGGAGCGCCACCGGAGGGCGGGTTGGGGGGGGGGGGGGGGTGACGCAGCAGAGCTTTGGACCACTGCCGATGTATTTAGTGGCGTGTAAGTGTGACACTGCGTGTTAATGGACAAGGATGTTCTGTTGGCCATGAAGCCAGAAAGCGCTGTTAAATGAGTGTACTTTGTAATCTGCAACAGCTGGCAAATGTCACTAAAGCGTCAACTGCCTTTCATCAGATGGGATAAAAGCAAGTAGAAAAAAGCATACACAAAAAAATAGTTACAACCCCTACAATGTCATTCTATCTAATCCAAAAAATAATTGTATGCAGCGGTTTGACTGTTCGGGGGGGTGGGCTAACGTTTTTTCATTGCAAAATAGCACAATGCCAAATAGAGTTGTACGGTATACCTGTATTATTATAGTACCGGGATACTAATGAATCATTTTCGGTACTATACCGCCTCTGAAAAGTACCGGTCCCGCACCCCACCCATCCCCCGAGTCATTGCTGGTTGATGTCAGGTTCAAACACTGATGACATCTATTAAACAGACAAGTAGCAAGGAATCATGCAGAGGCAGAGTTCAATTTAGCTCATGAGGAGAATGCATGGAGCTGCACACTTAGTCGCACAATGCAAAAATTCAGTGTTCAAAAACAATTTTAAAAAAAATACAAAAAATTGGGGTATTTTATTTGAACTAAGCAAAATTATCTGCCAAAAGAACAAGAAAATTCGGCTTGTCAAGACTTTCCAAAACAAGTAAAATTAGCTAATGAACCCAAAAATACCTTAAAATAAGTATAGTCTCTCTAATAACAAGTGCACTTTTCTTGGTAGAAAAAAAAGAGACCTTTTTGCTTAATATGTTGAAAAATATTCTTGAATTAAGCAAATGCTAGTGCCATTATCTTGACATAATGATATGCGCTCGGCATCATGATTCTTTTTTTTTCATGCTTGAAGTAAGAAATTATTACTTTAAAAAAGTAGTTTTATACTTGTGAGTGTTGATGACACAGCTTTGCATCCGTTGATATTTTAATTTCAAGCATGTTTTACTCAATATTGGTCATAACATCTCAGCTACAAGCTGTAATATCTTACTGAGATAATTAAGGACCAAAACCATTAAAACAAGTAAAACACTCCAACATAAAATCTGCTTAGTGAGAAGAATTATCTTATCAGACAGAAAATAAGCAAATATCACCCTTATTTGAGATATTTAATCTTACCTAGATTTCAGTTTTTGCAGCGCAGTCTCGCCCTACGCTCTAAGGTACAGCTCCCGCGTCCCTCTATTTATTCAGGAGTTCCCCAGTCAACATCACTGAGGCCGCCTCTAAAAGGAGTGGTCACATATATCATGCGAAGCCGCTCCAGTACGCACAATACGTGACGGAATGTGTTGGGGCCTCGTGATTTCGCCTTGTCTCTGCTTCGTCTGCGTGCTGTCGTCTTAACTTCGCTGAGGTCCTTGAAGTCCTTGGCTAAAACACAGATAAACATCTGCGGCTGAGGCCACCCCTCAATAGCACAACAGCTAATAACTATAACAACGGACTTTAAGCATACTAAAGTTGTGTGATAACTTACACATAATTATTCTAAAATTAACGAACATACGAGTATGTTCGGCGGCGCACAATCACGGAGTACTTACAAGCAGACACAGTGTGTAGACAGAAAAATAAATGATAAATAAATAAATGGGTTGTACTTGTATAGCGTGCTTCTACCTTTAAGGTACTCAAAGCACTTTGACACTATTTCCACATTCACCCATTCACACACACATTCACACACTGATGGCGGGAGCTGCCATGCAAGGCGCTAACCAGGACAATGGGGAGCATGTTTTACAGCCATTGTTTTGAAAATTACTTTTAAAAAGTAATTAACTATGGTTACTCGTTAGTTTACCAAAAAAGTAACTGAATTACTAACGGATTTAGTCTTTAAAAAAATGTAATTCATTACTAGGGAAAGTAATTTATACGTTACTTAAAAAAAAATTAAAAAATTCAAATATATGGCATATGCATTTGAGAGATGTTTAATATAAGAGCACATAGCATGCAGAGTCTCTACTTATTAAATGGCAGGGCCTGTTGCCGAGTGACGTGTGATGTCATCGAGGGTTTCAATGGAGCTGTGTTTTTTAGCTTTAGCAGTTAGCAGCGCACTTTGTGGGCTCAGATGCCAGCTTTTTTTTTTTTTTTATATTTTCACCGGATTGTGTTACGTCTGCTTAAAAAAGAGATTGATTGTGCTTCCATGGCGGTCATATCTTCCCGTCAGCAAACACTGTATTATTTGAATGGCGAGTTTGTCACTTCTATCATTGATTTATTGTTCAATATTCCCATTGTGTACGTGTGCGTATGTTGTTGTCTGCTGTGTCACTGTGTGATGTCGCCTCTTCCTGTTTGATATCAAGTTCATTTTAGTGCTGTGCTGCTTGATGCTTTCACTAGTGAAAATATATTTTCTGCATTGAACTTGCTGCACTTATGATACTGTCTTGTTGTTGGCATAAAACCACATCAAAAGTAGCGTGCCGTGTTACGTCAAGCTATCGAACCCCAAAACCAGTGAAGTTGGCACGTTGTGTAAATCGTAAATAAAAAGAGAATACGATGATTTGCAAATCCTTTTCAACCTATATTCAATTGAACAGACTGCAAAGACAAGATACTTAACGTTCGAACTGAGAAACTTTGTTATTTTTTGCAATTGGCTCATTTGGAATTTGAGGCCTGCAACATGCTTCAAGAAAGCAAAAAAGACTGAGAAAATTGGGGAATGCTCATCAAACATTTATTTGGAACATCCCATGGGTGAACAGGCTAATTGGGAACAGGTGGGTGCCATGATTGGGTTTACAAGCTGCTTCCATGAAATGCTCAGTCATTCACAAACAAGGATTGGGGCAGAGGGTCGCCACTCTGTGAACAAATGCGTGAACAAATTGTCGAACAGTTTAAGAACAACATTTCTCAACGAGCTATATCAAGGAATTTAGGGATTTCACCATCTAAAGTCTGTAGTAGCATAAAAAGGTTCAGAGAATCCGAAGAAATCACTGCACGTAACATTGAATGCCCGTGACCATGGATCCCTCTGGCGGTACTGCATCAAAAAACGACATCAGTGTGTAAAGGATATCACCACATGCGCTCAGGAACACTTCAGAAAACCACTGTCAGTAACTACAGTTCGTTGCTACATCTGTAAGTGCAAGTTAAAACTCTACTATGCAAAGCGAAAGCCATTCATCAACAACACCCAGAAACGCAGCCGGCTTCGCTGGGCCCAAGCTCATCTAAGATGGACTGATGCAAAGTGTAAAAGTGTTCCATCTCGCCAAAAGACTACCAGCGTTATGAAGGTTTAAAACGGCATTTTGAGACGAAGCAGAAGAATCTTTGAAAATAATGTTCCCCGACATTCAGAGATGAGAACACAATCAAGTGCACTAAAATAGACATATAAATCTGCGAGTGGATTCTTGAAACCTATTACCTCTAAAAATGAACCGCATTGAAAAAAATGTTTGTGGGCCGCCAAGGTTTGAGTATGTAGACCCGGTATAATGCCATAAGAAAAACCTGAACACATAGCTACTAATAAGTTAAGTCTTTAAATAAACTGTCGACTAAGAACAATTCTGGCCCTTGATCAAATTTAATTTAGGACACCTGGTGTAGATGAACATTTGACTGAATAATTATTTCAGAGTTCGCCATGATCTGATTAGTTTCCCTTTATTTAGTGTGTAAAGGATATCACCACATGGGCTCAGGAACACTTCAGAAAACCACTGTCAGTAACTACAGTTCGTTGCTACATTTGTAAGTGCAAGTTAAAACTCTACTATGCAAAGCGAAAGCCATTTATCAACAACACCCAGAAAATGTGGCGCATTATGGACAACGTAGACCCCGGACTGTTGAACAACTTAAGCTGTACATCAAGCAAGAATGGGAAATAATTCCAACTGAAAAGCTTCAAAAAGTGGTCTCCTCAGTTCCCAAACGTTTACTGAGTGTTGTTAAAAGGAAAGGCCATGTAACACAGTGGGGAAAAAATTCTAAGTTAATGATTATTTGCAAAAAAACAACAAGTTTCTCAGTTCGAACATTAAATATCTTGTCTTTGCAGTCTATTCAATTGAATATAAGTTGAAAAGGATTTGCAAATCATTGTATTCTGTTTTTATTTACGAATTACACAACGTGCCAACTTCACTGGTTTTGGGTTTTGTAAAAGTAATTAATTAGATCGTTACTAACACCGTTATTACATAACACCGTTTTCACGAACACTGCTTGCAGGTGTTGGCACGCGACAGAAAAGTACCTCCAGGTTCTATTTAGCACAATGGTTCCCCCATAGTCCAACTATAGTGGAAGTCCAAGGAGACAAGCAACACAATGTGTTGTGCCGTTGCAGATTAATAACAGCGATGCAGTTGGTGAGTTATAGTCATCAAATGTTTAAAAAGAGTGCAAGACTCTGAGTGCCACTGTCAGGAGTTAGCTTCATTACGTGCAAGATGTTACTTGCACAATATGACCTTCAAGCATTTCTGGCAGAATCTGGATTCACTTGGCATTGCAATGTGCCATCAGTAGTTATTCGGTTGGTTACTAATTACTGGTAATGTTTACGTCGGCACTTGGTGCCATTATGGAATTTAGTTTTGGCACCCATCCTGACTTTTGAAATAGTTAAAGCTGCTGAATGAAAATATTGTGTAGTTAAAAATACTATATAAGAGGTTATAGAGGTTTATTTGAAATAGGGACAGATACAAAAACAGACATCTGAAACAGTTATCCAATGTATGCATCATAGTGTTTGTAGCCAAAGCTAATTTACAACACTTTTCGCCAACAACAACAACAACACAGATCCAACATCATTATAAAGAGATTGCTTATGTCATTACCAATGGTTTTTAAAATTTGTAAACCTTGGCGGTTATTTCGTTTTGTAGCCCGACAAAAGGAGACTTGTAACTGCCGACAGGAGTTTTTGTGTAAAAATAGACAGTTTTATGTCTTCCACAGCTCCTTTACCACATGGGGTTCCCCAGGGCTCAATCCTTGCCCCAATCTTATTTGCACTTTACCTTCTCCCCCTTGGTTCTACTTTTAGGAAGTACGATATTGCATTTAATTTTTATGCCGATGATTGCCAGATTTATTTTCCCATGGCACAAAATAACACGGTTCAACATCTTATTGACTGCCTGCACGACATCAAAGCCTGGCTTTCAGCTAACTTCCTGAGCCTAAATGAAGACAAAACAGAAGTTATGTTGTTCGGTCCAAGTCGCTCCCCCTCCCTCAACGTTGACCTCAGCGACTGTGTCACAAACCTGGGGGTAAAGTTCGACTCAGATTTTAAATTCGAAAAACAAATCAGCAGCGTCGTACAAAAAAGCTTTTATCAATTACGCCAAATAGCGAAAGTGAAACCGCTTCTATCAGGACATGATCTGGAGAAATGAATCCACGCCTTTATCTCGACTCGTTTAGACTACTGCAATGCCCTGTATGTAGGCACTAGCCAGGCCTCCCTCGCCCGCCTGCAGCTCGTGCAGAACTCTGCTGCTCGTCTGCTAACACAGACCCACAGACGTGAGCACATCACCCCTATATTAGCGTCCCTTCACTGGCTCCCTGTGCGTTACAGAATCAATTTTAAACTCCTTTTATTTGTTTTTAAATGTCTAAACAACCTCGCGCCAACATATCTCTCCGACCTCCTTCAGCCTTACTGCCCCACCCGATCCCTAAGATCAGCCGATCAGCTGCTACTGACGGTCCCGGACACAAGGCTGAAGCTTAGAGGTGACAGAGCTTTCGCTGCTGCTGCTCCCAAGCTCTGGAATGACCTACCTCTGAGTGTTAGACAAGCCTCCTCTCTTCCTGTTTTTAAATCTCTCTTAAAAACATACTTTTATTCCATGGCTTTTAACACTGAGTGATATCCATCCTGCAATGGCGCCCCATAATACACCTGCTGTCAACCTGTTTTTATGTTTTTATATTTTATTTATTTATTTTTTATCGTGTTCTGTTTGTGTTGTGTTGTGTTTGCTCGGTTCTCGTATTATTTTTAACCTGCCCATTGTACAGCACTTTGGCTACCCCTGTGGTAAATTTTAAATGTGCTTTATAAATAAAGTTGATTTGATTTGATTTGATTTGCTGTATGGTTACAATGAAAGTGACGAAGAAGCCTTTACTGCTCACTAGTGGTACCATATCTGAGTTATTGTGTAGAAATATGGGGAAAACAACTACAAATGTGCGCTTCATTCACGAACGGTGTTACAAAAAAGATCAACTAGAATAATACATAATGTTGGATATAGAGAACATACAAACCCTTTATTTATTGAATCACAAATACTGAAATTCAACGATTTGGTGCATTTGCAAACAGCTAAAATTATGTACGAAGCAAACTATAACCTGCTACCCAAGAATGTACAACAATTATTTTTGACAAAAGAGGAGGAATATAACCTTAGAGCAGTGGTTCTTAACCTGGGTTTGATCGAACCCTAGGGGTTCGGTGAGTCGGCCTCAGGTGTTCGGCGGAGCCTCCGCCACGGAGGTAAAGAGACATCCGACTTATTGTGTAAATAAAAACTTCTCCCTATCAGCGTATTATGGATACCCCCAAACAATGTCCCCTCTAATTTTCCATCTGATTTGCAGGTTTTTTGATTGATTGATTGAAACTTTCACTAGCAGATTGCAAAGGAAGAGAATACACGGTACAGTTTACACAGTACAGTACATGGGAAAATGCATTTTTAGACAATGTGATTTACCTTAGAGCAGTGGTTCTTAACCTTGCTGGAGGTACCGAACCCCACCAGTTTCATATGCACATTCACCGAACCTTTTTTTAGGGAAAAAATTGTTGTGTTTTTTTTTATTTTACTTTTTTTTCCAAATTCAAGACAAAGTTATATGTTTTTTTTACTAGTGCACAAAATGAACGCGCATGAATTTCACCTTGTTCAAAGAACAAAACCAACACAGTGCATGAAATCACAACAGATTACACACTTGCAAATCAGATGGAAAATTAGAGAGAACAATGTTTGGGGGTATCCATAATACTTAGACTTAGACTTTCTTTTTATTGTCATTCAAATTTTAACTTCACAGTACAGATACGCCAATAGGGAGAAGTTTTTATTTACACGATTAATTGATTGATTGAATGAAACTTTTATTAGTAGATTGCACAGTACAGTACACATTCCGTACAATTGACCACTAAATGGTAACACCCGAATACGTTTTTCAACTTGTTTAAGTCGGGGGTCCACGTTAATCAATTCATGGTAATGTGTGTAAGGTGTGTAATTTGTTGGGAGTTCATGCACTGTGTTGGTTTTGTTCTTTGAACAAGGTGATGTTCATGCATGGTTCATTTTGTGCACCAGTAAAAAAACATATGACTTTTTATTGAATTTGAAAATTGTATATATATTTTTCACTAAAGAAGGGTTCGGTGAATGCGCATATGAAACTGGTGGGGTTTGGTACCTCCAACAAGGTTAAGAACCACTGCCTTAGAGGAAAATCTAATTTAAAACATTTGTATGCACGTACAACACTTAAAACCTTTAGCATATCTGTATGTGGGATTAAACTATGCAATGGATTAACCAAAGAAATCAAACAAAGCACCAATATGATTCACTTTAAGGGACTGTTCAAACTACAAGTGTTCACAAAGTACACAGAACAAGAATTATGATGAACATCTTCAACCCTTTTTGTTTGTTTGTTGGTTTTGTTTTGTTATCATTTTTTTTTTAATGAGACAAAGATAATTTATGTATTTAACATTTGTTTACTTACGATAGTATATTATTTGTTTATTATTTATTTGTTGACTGTTCTGTTACAGAGAACAAGGAAATAGGATAAAATTGCTATGGTATGAAAAGGGGTAGGATTAAATAAGCTCAGCTTCTTCCTACTCCTTTTCGGACGTGCTGTAATGAAACAACTGGAAATATGTGATGAATTACATTGTATCGTACGCATGTTGGAAATCAACTGAAACTGAACTGAACTGAAGCCAGGGACGGTTCACTTCACCCATGTGGCATCAGCTCGACATGCTCGGAACCCTAACTGATACTAGAAATAGCACCTGGTTTTGTCAGTGGAAAATGTCAATAGAAAGTAGAGCTGTGGTTAGCCGAGTAGGAGGTTCATGGTTGCCTAAGTCAAATTTCATAATTTATCTTTATATTTAGGAACCAAAGCAGCGACAATCTATCAAAATTCCTCACAGTACATTCAAACCGTTCTAAGAAAGACAAACACAGAACTGTACATTTTTCCCGTCGTTCTCTCCCCCACAACTCCTGCTGATCTTCTACTTGCTCCTTCCTCGGCTTTAATCTTTCCCCCGGTCGGTTTTTCGCCTCTCTCTCTCTCGATCAGGCACTGCCTGTCTGCTGTTCTGAGGACCCATGCTGAGTCCCTCCCTGCTAATTATTAGGCATAAGCCTGCGCTCAACGAAGCATGAATCCTCTGAGCCATCTTACCTCCACCATCTCCTCACTGTAAGCAAATCTCCACAGACCACTGCGCTTCACAGAGCATCCCTCTGTGAGTAAGAAAGAAAATCTGTCTAGTGAAAATCTTGCTGCGTCGCACTTTCCTCTACTTCTCTGCTGTGTTTTTTGTAATATTAATTTTAAGCCTCATCTCCTACCAGGATTCATTATTTCACCCCAAATGGTAAAGATATATGAAGTGGTTTATTCTATCTCAGGAGATCGAATTAGCCTCGTTTTACATCCTTGGCCAGAGGGTTACAGCCGCCGTCACCATGGTTACAGCCCGGAGGCCACAGCCACTTAAGCACAAGTGGCCATAGTCAAATCATGCGTTAGTCCATGGATAATTTCACGTTTGGTCTCGCAGCCCTGAAACGGCACCTACATTGTTCTTCTGGCCCATTAAATCCCTGTCCACCATCGAAGGCTGAAGTAATCAGGGACATGGAACGTTGTGTGGTTCAATCCCTGCATCTGGGCTACAGTGTGACCCATGCAAGGGTGCTAGTTTCTGTTGCTTGCTTTGGTATTAAATTCCATGTTTGCAAAACCTACACAGTTTTCGCAAAGTTTAGATTTTCCCTCTGCAATAATGCTGTCCAACAATTAGTTCAGTGGTTCTCAACGTTTTTTTTTTACCAAGTACCACCTCAGAAAAAACTTGGCTCTCCAAATACCACCATATTGCCAACACTCCCGAATTTTCCGGGAGACTCCCGAATTTCAGTGCCTCTCCCGAAAATGTCCTGGGACAACCATTCTCCCGAATTTCTCCCGATTTCCAGCCGGACAACTATATTGGGGGCCTTTAGCGTCGTCTCTCACCTGAAAAGGAGACTATTATACACAGTATGTCTCTGTTATCCATAGGTTTATCTATAACCTATAAAGTAGGCAGGCACGAAGCTATTTTTCAGCGTGTGTTTATTCCAGCCGGTACGGTAATACACTGACACAAAACATCCGGATTCCCATCATGCATTGCTTCAAAACTACGGCAAGTAGTAATGTCCAAAATTTCCAGCCGGACAACAATATTGGGGGCGTGCCTTAAAGATACTGCCTTTAGCGTCCTGTTTCACCTGAGAAGGAGACTATTATATATGTCTCCGTTATCCATAGGTTTATCTATAACCCATAACACGATGGCCGAATGGATATAGTCACTCATGAACGGTCAGAGAAGCACAAGGCGGCGGCAACGCAGCACCGGTATTATGGGTAACCTTGCTAAATAAGACCAGAGGGTGTAACATATGCCGAGACAAAGATGGCTATGCTGGTAGCTGCAAGAAACATTCCGTTCTCATTTGCGGATGTTATCAACAAATCCGTGAAGGATACTGTATGTTCCCGGATTCAGAGATCGTTCGCCAGTACTCAAATGGCAGAACAAAGGCTACTCAAATAGTGAAAGGTAAGTGTTATTTTTTTCTGAAAGTAAGCAGCAAGTACAGTAAAGTTAGTAGAACAACTGTGTTTTCATTACTGTGTACTGTAGTATATATATATATATATATATATATATATATATATATATATATATATATATATATATATATATATATATATATATATATATATATATATATATATATATATATACACTACCGTTCAAAAGTTTGGGGTCACATTGAAACGTCCTTATTTTTGAAGGAAAAGCACTGTACTTTTCAATGAAGATAACTTTAAACTAGTCTTAACTTTAAAGAAATACACTCTATACATTGCTAATGTGGTAAATGACTATTCTAGCTGCAAATGTCTGGTTTTTGGTGCAATATCTACATAGGTGTATAGAGGCCCATTTCCAGCAACTATCACTCCAGTGTTCTAATGGTACAATGTGTTTGCTCATTGGCTCAGAAGGCGAATTGATGATTAGAAAACCCTTGTGCAATCATGTTCACACACCTGAAAACAGTTTAGCTCGTTACAGAAGCTACAAAACTGACCTTCCTTTGAGCAGATTGAGTTTCTGGAGCATCACATTTGTGGGGTCAATTAAACGCTCAAAATGGTCAGAAAAAGAGAACTTTCATCTGAAACTCGACAGTCTATTCTTGTTCTTAGAAATGTAGGCTATTCCACAAAATTGTTTGGGTGACCCCAAACTTTTGAACGGTAGTGTATATATATACATATATATAAGAAACACTTGAATTTCAGTGAATTCTAGCTATAGATATACTCCTCCCCCCTTAACCCAGCCCCCCAGCCACGCCCACCCCCACCATTCTCCCGAATTCGGAGGTCTCAAGGTTGGCAAGTATGATTTTAATACAGTAGCAGAGTTGGCCCAATTATTTATTAAAAACAAGGCAGATGTTTTATTTGACGAGTATATTTAATATTTTTGGCCCTTGTTCACCCCCTGGGAGGTGAGGGGAGTAGTGAGCAGCAGCGGTGGCCGCGCTCGGGAATCATTTGGTGATTTAACCCCCAATCCCATCCCTTGATGCTGAGTGCCAAGCAGGGAGTCATTGGGTCCCATTTTTTACAGTCTTTGGTATGACTCGGCCGGGGTTTGAACTCACGACCTTCCAGTCTCAGGGCGGACCCTCTAACCACAAGGCCACTGAGCAGGTCAAATTAAAATTCAATGATTGTTTGGCGTACCAATATTGATACACGTACCAAAGTTTGAGATAATAATTAATGCCACTTTTGAATTTTGATTAATCACGATGAATTGCAATTGATAACATTGCAATTCAGCGTTAACCACAGCTTGTTATCAATGAAATAATAGCTTTCTTGGTAGCAAATACCTAAAAAAACATGTTTTGCTTTTACGGAAGAGAATATTTAAAATTGATGTGCTTCAATAGTAAGATAATTCATTGCTACAATCCATGCAGATGACCTTGGTTTTAATAAAGTCGGGGTGTATTTTGAAGAAAGCATTAGTATCGAGCACATCAGTCGGAGTCTCCTCACTCATCTTTGCACTAGTCTACGCATTGACCTAATCATGGATGGAATCGCGTGCCGCCTTTCTGCACACAAGGTCTGCGGTTTAGGTAAAAGAGCACGCGTGGTAGGTTGAATTTTTTTTGCGCCATGAGTCGGGAAAGTTGTTTGGATTGGGTCATATAAGTGAATGCTTTGCTGTGTCTCATAGCAAAATTCATGGTCATTGAACTGATTTACTTACAATGTCCACAAGTCAGTGGAAAATGTCCAGTAATCAGGTTGTCAGATATTAAAATTAATTTGGAAACACTCTACCGGCCAGTTGACCTTTTAGACTTGCGATGTCTCGCGGGCCGGACTGAAGACGCCGTAGTTTGGACGCCATGGTTTTAGTTCAAGTATTGCTAAAACGATGTATCTGATGATGTTCCATTTAGTATATTCCTTTAAATATCACATTTAAAAACAACCCAGTTGGCTGTTCAGATATAAGAAACAATTTGAAATGTAAACAAAGTGCATGCAGTCTCACATTGTAACAGAAGAATGAAGTACAATAGTAACATATACCTTAAAATAAGTGCAAAATATATCACCTAAAAATATCAAGACGTAATAAATAAATAAAAAAATATAAAACCAGAAATAAAATGACCAAGATATCCTGCCGAACTGGAATTGAAGGCCAGGGAGTCAAGTCATCGGCTCAGAGACTGGTGGTCTGAGACTTTTGCACTTTTGTAGTCTATTCATTTTATGTTTCGACGTGGTTAACTTCTATTTACATGCGTGTGACAACAGAGGCGTATCACAGATATATGGTAACATGTACTACACCCACCTCATTCGTCAATCGTCATAAATGTAAATAGAGTGTTAAAGGAGTGTTGGATTGTTTTTACATGATAATATTACATCGTGCCCTGCGATGAGGTGGCGACTTGTCCAGGGTGTAGCCCGCCTTCCGCCCGATTGTAGCTGAGATAGGCTCCAGCGCCCCCCCCCGCGACCCCGAAGGGAATAAGCGGTAGAAAATGGATGGATGGATGGATATTACATCGTATTTTTACACATTTATGAAGGTTTCCTTTGACGCTTAAGCCAGGGGTCACCAACCTTTTTGAAACCAAGAGCTACTTCTTGGGTACTGATTAATGCGAAGGGCTACCAGTTTGATACACACTTAAATAAATTGACAGAAATAGCCAATTTGCTCATTTGACCTTTAACTCTATATTATTATTAATAATTAATTATATTTATCTTTGTGGAAACACTGATCATCTTAATGATTTCTCACAATAAATATATATAGAAACAGATAAATATCAATATGCAACAGTTTATGCACGTTTTTCAAATTGAACATTTTCAAATGATCACTTCTAAGACAGTCTTGTGGAAGACTAGCTAGACACTAACATTTTTTAACAAATAATGAATTACTTTGCACCATGTTTGTACGAATAATAACTCATGTAAAATACAAAAGTCAACTCTCAAATTTTTAAATAAATCATGTCACACTTTGAACTGGACACCAAATCTGTTATCTGTTTCTTTGTCAGTTAGTGAAGACCAAGTCTTTAAAATATTTTCTCGGATTTTCAAATTCTATTTGAGTTTTGTCTCTCTTAGATTTAAAAATGTCGAGCTAAGTGAGACCAGCTTGCAAGGTAAATAAATAACATTTAAAAGTGCTGCTATTTGAGCTATTTTTAGAACAGGCCAGCGGGCTACTCATCTGGTCCTTACGGGCTACCTGGTGCCCGCGGGCACCGCGTTGGTGACCCCTGGCTTAAGCAAATTAAATAATTACCTCCTATGGAATAACTATTAACAGATTGCAGTTCAACCATAGAGTGTAGACCTTTTGAGGGCCTGTTGTATTTAAGTGCTGTAACACAACTTGTAGACGAAGCGGGTGCAAATACAGTACAGGCCAGAAGTTTGGACACACCTTCTCATTCAATGTGTTTTCTTTATTTTCATGACTATTTACATTGTCGATTGTCACTGAAGGCATCAAAACTATGAATGAACACATGTGGAGTTATGTACTTAACAAAAAAAGGTGAAATAATTGAAAACATGTTTTATATTCTAGTTTCTTTAAAATAGCCACCCTTTGCTCTGGTTACTGCTTTGCACACTCTTGGCATTCTCTATGCGGAAGCTAAGGCAAAAACTTAGCACAGGAAACATAGAAGCAAGAACCAGGAATATCCAAACGTAACAGTTGCATGAAGCAAACAATGAAGCCAGACTGAGCGTGGCGAGAAAGGTGAATAAATAGCTCTCTGATTAGTGGTCGGCTGCAGGTGAGCGTGCAGACCACTAACCAGAGGCAGGTGAACCCACTTAATCCCCATAGAAACCAAAACAAACCCAGAGGTGCACAAAACAGGAACTAAGGGAGTCCAAAAATAACAGAACATAACTAAACAAAACATGATCCGGCCACGGATCATGACGAATAGCATTTCCTCCACAACTGGATGGACATTTTTATTTGTATTTTTTTTTTTTTTGAGTGCCACATCCAGTGTTATCGTATCGAACAGGACGTCATAAACGCTTCGAAAACAAACACAAATTATTTTTCAAAAGTCAGTTTAGTCTGCTCTGGTATGCCACAGACTAATCGGAAACACCCCGAAGTGGTAAACCTCGCCCCGCAGGCTGAAATAAATCTTGCAAATTAAAAACGGCAAATTATTTTCCACTCAGGTGATGTTGATTAGCAGGCAGATTGATGGGCTCAAGAAGGAGCTGGATTCCTGTTGTGCTGTGCATACAGACAGAGATGTGTGTGCTGTATTGACTGGTGGATGTTGCATGTCTCGTCAGGATTTGTAGGAGGCAGGACACTCAGGAGGGCTGAGATGCACATCGATCTGCAGCCTTCCAATGAGGTCATTTTTAGTTATCCTCTCTTTATCCTTTCTTGCCTCTTACTATTTCCTCCCTCACACCTTCTCCTCCATTCTCTTCCATGCTCTACCGTTTCTGTGGCACCTTCTTTCTTCCCTCCGTCAACACTTATGGATCAAGCGTTTTATCTGGCCAAAGCCGCCGCCTGCAGGCAAGCTCTGCTGAGGGTTGAGAAGAAGACCAACAGCTCCAAACAACATTATATAAACTCCACTTGAAGCATGTCATTGATGGATGAAAACATCAGCACCTTAAACACAACCTCTTTTATGGGCCAGATAAAAAGGCAAGCAATTCAGTCCTTCTGTTTTAATCTGCACTGCTAAAATATTGCTATGGCAACTCCAAGGGAATATTGTGAGGTTTGTCTGTATTTACTTTTTTGTGCTTCATTATTCCGACAGAATAAATACAATAAACACAAACATATTGCAGACATACAGTTGGGTTACAAAGTATTTATACAGTGAGGGTTGTATGGTATACCGGTATTAACAAAGTACCGCAGTACTAATGGAATAAAAATGGTACTATACTGCCAGAGAAAAATACTGGTACTTTTTTTTTCATGTAAAGATGCATGTAAGGTGTGTCAACAAGCACACAAAAAGCGCATAAAAGCAGAAACAGTGAGGGGAGGAAAAATGGCAAAAACTGACAATTCTACTGGTTAATAAAGAGGGTGAGTGAAGCACACCATGGGGTTATGTGGGCTTCAAAACTCACGATAAAGGTGACCCAAAGACAGAAGCGTTCCTCGCCAAAGGTGGCAATTAGTATTCCCACTTTTGCTTCACACTAAAGTAAACACTTAAATAACAAACATTCAGATCTCCACTAGGAGTTTGAAGAGCGACATGTAATGTAGTTAACAGCTCCCCTGTTGTGCACATACAGTATAAATGCGTAGACACGCATACAGCTGGTTAGCTTGTTGCCCATTATTAGCGCAGTCCAAACCACCCACGTAGTGTAAACTAATGCAAGTGATATGACTGAATTTTGTAACAAATACCTACAATTTGTGTTTTATCTTTAACTGCACTGCTAAAATATTGCTATGGCAACTCCAAGGAAATATTGTGAGGTTTGTCGGTATTGACTTTTTAGCGCTTCATGATTCCGACCAAATAAATACAATAAACACAAATATATTGCAGACATTGATGGAACCAGATCTTTTCCATATACCGTATTTCCTTGAATAGCCGCAGGGGCGTTAATTAATTTAAAACCTCCTGTCACACCTGCGTTTACCGGAAACCGGCGGGATGGCCGTGCATGCGGTAATTATTTTAAAACCTCTTCTCACTCCGGCGTTTACCAAAAGGAATCCATAAAATTTAGGCGTGCGCTTTGAGTGTCATGTAAGCATACCATCATGAAAAGCACATTTAATTAAAAAAAACGTTATTATGGTCTTACCTGTACTTATAAATGGAGTCCATTTGCAGCTCCTTCTGACCAAAAGCATCGATAACTTGTTTATAGAAGTCTTCCTTATTTTCTTTCTTCAGTTTTAAAAGTCTCTGTTTCGATGGAGATATTCCTTTAATTATTACCTCCTGCTTCGATTGAAAGTCCAGTTTAGAAAACTGTTTTATTTTAGATACCTGTATGTGATCCTCCATGTTAGAAGTTCAGGCAGAGGGAAAAAATAAATCTCTTGCTGCGTGTGTTCACTTCTTCTGCAGTACAGGAAGTCGCAAGAAGGATCACTAGCGCGGCAGCGCCCTCTACCACCAGGAGGCGGGAGTGATTTAATGACTTATACAGTATTTCACACACGCAGCTACGGTATATTAATAAAACATAGCTGCTTACTGTTCTCTTTAGCATACTGTACCGGTATTCAATAGCTTGGACCTTAAATCCTACTGAAAAGCTCTTTATATTTTTTCCTTTGTGCGATTGTAAACTACTGAAATCAGCTTCCTCCATTTTGAAAAGGAGGACAGATGCGTCACTCGTGACGTAACGAATTTGACCCGGTGGAAGTTCTAGCCATATGCTAAATATTTTGCGAAACGAGTTTGACCCGGCGAAAATTATAGACATGCGATAATAAAATTAATATTTTGCGAAACGAATTTGATCCAGCTTCAATAATAAACCGGCGATAAGGCCAAGCATGCGTTAATTATTTTGAGAAACGAGTTTGACCCGGCAGTAATTCTAGACGTGCGAATACTATATTCCCTGCGCCAATTCAAGGAAATACGGTATCCATATTTAAGTGTTACTTCTTCCCTTCCATAATCATATTACAAAATAACTAGTATTGTTCCTTCTTTCTCTCTCTCATAGTAAGGTGTCGGCCTTCTAGCAGTGGAATGCAGAGAGTAGAGATAACTTGGAGTAGTCTAAACAAAGGGGGTGGGGGCGAGAGACAGTGGAGAGAGGGCAACGCTGACGTAGGGAGGGGAGACCGATCTAGACTGGGCGAGGGAACGCTTGTGTACTGGATTGGGTCTCACGTTTGTCTTCAAAGCTTTGACAATAAACCACAAAATACCAACTACTGCCTGGTGATGAATTTAACCTTCAGCTTATTGCCATAAAAAGAATTTGGGAGGGACCAGCACCTTAAAATCCCTGGGAGGAAGAGTTGGTCAACGCAACAACATACAGTTGGGTGACAAAGTATACCGGTACTAACAAAGTAACCGCAGTACTAATGGAAAAATGGTACTATACTGCCAAAGAAAAATACTGGTACTTTTTTTTTCATCCGCATGCCGATATGCATGTAAAGTGTGTCAGCAAGCACACAAAAAGCGCATAAAAGCAGAAACAGTATGGAGAGGAAAAATGGCAAAAACTGACAATTCTACTGGTTAATAAAGAGGGTGCGTGAAGAACACTATGGGGTTATTTGGGCTTCAAAACTCAAGATAAAGGTGACCCAAAGACAGAAGCGTTCCTCGCCAAAGGTGGCAATTAGTATTCCCACCTTTGCTTCATACTAAAGTAAACACTTAAATAACAAACATTCAGATCTCCACTAGGAGTTTAAAGAGTGACATGGAATGTAGTTAACAGCTCCCCTGTAGTATAAATGCGTAGACACGCCTACAGCTGGTTGGCTTGTTGCCCATTATTAGCGCAGTCCAAACCACCCACGTAGTGTAAACTAATGCAAGTGAAATGACTGAAATTTGTAACAAATACCTACATGTTGTGTTTTATCCTTAACTGCACTGCTAAAATATTGCTGTGGCAACTCCAAGGAAATATTGTGACGTTTGTTGGTATTAACTTTTTTGCGCTTCATGATTCCGACCAAATAAATACAATAAACACAAATATATTGCAGACATACAGTTGGGTTACAAAGTATTTATACAGTGAGGGTTGTATGGTATACCGGTACTAACAAAGTACCACAGTACTAATAGAAAAATGGTACTATACTGCCAGAGAAAAATACTGGTACTTTTTTTGCTGGTTGGCTTGTTGCCAATTATTAGCGCAGTCTAAACCACCCACATAGTGTAAACTAATGCAAGTGAAATGACTGAGTTTTGTAACAAAATCCTACAATTTGTGTTTTTTCTTCAACAATGTGTGTTTTACCTGTCGTGTGTCTCATCTGTGTACTTTTAGTCATATTATTGTTTCCAGTATGTACTAATTATTGTTTGTGTCATAAGGCACAGATAAAAATCGGCAACCATAAATCATGAAGCATTTAGTAAAATGTCAATAAAGCTTTCTATTCTATTCTAACTAGGGATGTCCGATAATGGCTTTTTGCCGATATCCGATATGCCGATATTGTCCAACTCTTTAATTACCGATACCGAAATCAACCGATACCGATATCAACCGATATATACAGTCGTGGAATTAACACATTATTATGCCTAATTTGGACAACCAGGTATGGTGAAGATAAGGTACTTTTTTAAAAAATGAATCACATAAAATAAGATAAATACATTAAAAACATTTTCTTGAATAAAAAAGAAAGTAAAACAATATAAAAACAGTTACATAGAAACTAGTAATTAATGAACATTTGTAAAATTAACTGTTAAAGGTTAATATTATTAGTGGACCAGCAGCACGCACAATCATGTGTGATAACGGATGGTATCCCTTGCAGACTGTATTGATATATATTGATATATAATGTAGGAACCAGAATATTAATAACAGAAAGAAAGAACCCTTTTGTGTGAATGAGTGTGAATGAGTGTCAATGGGGGAGGGAGGTTTTTTGGGTTGGTGCACAAATTGTAAGTGTATCTTGTGTTTTTTATGTGGATTTAATAAAAATAAAAAAAAAAACAAAAAAAAAAACGATACTGATAATAAAAAAAACGATACCGATAATTTCCGATATTATATTTTAACGCATTTATCTAATTCTAACCAAATACTAGATTATAGCAGACCTTTGAGTACAGTAAGAAAAGCCCAGTGTATTTAACGTCTTTTAATTTTAATTCATATCTTTTAAATTTGCTCTTAGATTTCAATAAGAATTGTATCTTTAATGTATCGTAAGATTTTCTGTTAAAATGAATTGATTCTATTTTTGTGGTCGTCTTTATTTTAAAAAGTATCAAAAAGTATAGAAACGTTTCTACCAGTACTGGTACCAAAATATTGGTATCGTGACAACCCTATATATTTATTCTTATTTTTATTTTGCCACCACAGTGGTTTTGAAAAAAAACAATCAGGCGTCTATGTAAACACTCATTTGGATCCTGTCTGTGTTCAGGGTAAAATCACATTCACTGCACGTGTTAGCATCTTGCACTATTAAAAATAAAAAAGACTCTGCGCATGCCCAGACGGTTGAATTCGATCAAACGCTTAACACATGCAAACCGTGGAATTCCGATGAACCGAGGTTTAGATCGAATGGAGAAATTTTGTGCATGTAAACAAAGCTATTGTAACCCATATTGTTAGTATCAATCAATCAATCAATGTTTATTTATATAGCCGTAAATCACGAGTGTCTCATAGGGCTGCACAAGCCACAACGACATCCTCGGTTCAAATCCCACATCAGGGCAAGGAAAAACTCAACCCAACGGGACAATGAGAAACCTTGGAGAGGACCGCAGATGTGTTTAGGCCCACTTACAATGACAATAACAAAAAAAAAATGTTTTTCATGAATTGTGTACTTGTATTGTTTGTCTGGGTGGAGGTCCTGCTTTGGAAATAGTTTGTACCCCTTTCAGACATTGCATTTAGTTCCCATTAAAACATTCACATGTTGCACAATGAGATGTAAGCAGGGGATCATGTGTACATTCCTGCAACTTCCTGTTTGTAAAAAATATATTTTTATTAGTATTTATTTAATATACTAACAGCATTTCATGATTAATATTTATAAATTAAGATTCCTAATAAATGACACTAGAATAAGCACACATTTGATTGGTAAATCATGGTGTAACGACCTGGAATGACACTTTATGTGTGGTGATGGAGTTGTCCGACTTTTTGTGTGTCTGTAAACGCATCACTGGCTAAGTGCCATACGTGCATGTGTTGGCGCAAGTGAGAAAGAGCGAGCGGCTGCTGTTGATATAACAAAGTTGCTTTTGGTCTGGTTTGTACTGCAGAAAATGACCAGTTTTGCTAGATATCATTTCTTTTACTAATGTTTTGGTGATGTGTATATGGCCGACAATAAAGAGTTTTGCTCGGTAAAGTGATGGATGGAATCCATGTCCTCAAAGCGCCTCGACAGACGTTACAATATTTGAACAATGATGACAAAAACGGTTTTCTCTGTCGTGTCCGTGTGTCGAAAATTGTTATGCGCTTATTTTTTTTATTTGATTTTGTGCGTGGCATAGATTTGCCGTGCGCAGAGGACGCTTGAGCAGTGCGCAATTGCACAGGCGCGCACCTTAGAGGGAACGTTGTGCATCACCTCTGCTCTTTTAATGTCCTTTGTGCTCTTTGATGTTTCCCTCTTACACACATGTTTATGTGTGCTATGGCTATGAGCTTTTTCCCCCCTTGGCCTCAGTCTCCAAGCGCTCAGGCTTAGACTGCATTTCTTTTTTTTCTCACCCCCGCCCCCGTCCCCAGCGTTTACCTGTTTCTCACCTTTTTTGTAAGGGGCGCCGGAAGTTGGCAGACCCGTCAGCGATCCTGTTCTGTCTCCCTGTAATGTTTGTCTGCCCTTGAATGGGATTGTGCTGAAAATCCTCATTTCCCCTCGGGGATTTTTTAAAGTATTTCTGATTCTGATTCTGTATTGTGAGGCACATGCACAAACCCCTGCACCACCGTGCTGCCCCAACATAGATAGTGACAGCACGTTTGCATTCAGTCAATGAAGAATTGGTGTCAAACACAGAGAAAATGCTGTTTCCATACTGATTTAAATGTATATTTTCACATCATGCACAAGACGAAGCGCTTGCACGGCGAATTGTTGCCGTTTGCACTCACGAGTGTGTCACTAATGCCCGCGCCGCTCACAGGCCGCTATCTCCACGTCCTTCATTGTGTTCTGGCATTCAAGGCGGCATTCAGCACGCGGTGTTTAGACGTGGCCCTGATACGAGGCACGACGACGTGCACACCGCCCCAAATAGGCGTCAGTGCGGAAATGGGGAGAATAATGAGTTATTACAGGGCTATCTGTGTGTATCTCCGTGTCATGACTGTGCGAGAGGCTCTACTAATCTCATTAGATGAGACAAGTTGTTAAAGATGTTTTCTGATTTCCCCCCCTCTTCCCTGCTGTGTCCACAAATAGATTCTAGATCAGTGTGCTGGGAGGAAATGATTAGAGCCTATAGTTCCCACAGACACTGCGCTTAATTGGAGGAGGGTGCACGTGACTGCGGCGCGTTAAGACTCCGACTGTTTCCAAATGCATGTTTAACATTCCATCGAGCATGCGGAGCTGCGTCAAAGCCAGCCAAAGACAAAGAGTACACTGAAAAGCTCCTTAAGTACAAATCAGATGTCGGGGATGTCGCGGGAGGGTCAAAGATATAAGTCTCTCACATGACTTTGACAACTGAGCCATGAAATGTGGAAAGATGGGACGCTTCTATTCTTGGCCACATTTTGCCAGTGACAACCAGATGGGATGGATGTAACTCTTTTTTTGGGGGGGGGGGGGGCAAGGAAAGCCACCGAGAGGGCACAGTAGCGTTTGTGACAGACAAATCATCTCAAAGGGGTTTACGTCCCCTTGAGGGGATCCGGAGGGGGTTTAGAGCAATGACGGGGGAGAAAGAGTGACAAGACCAAAAAAGAGAAAAGGAAGGGGCATAAATGCTTGCAGAAACAAATTAGCTGCAGGGTTGTTAAAGGTGAAAGGATGGGATGCCCGCATTTCAGCTTGTGGGCGTATCGTATCGCTTACTCGGGCCTTTTTCTTTTAATACGTTGGATCTGTGTTAGAGTTGGATGCATCCGACTGAGGCATCCGTTCAAAGGGTAAACAATTTGCACGGTCTGCATCAGGAATATTAAACTAAATGTTTTGAGGGCATTTCTGGAATGGCAAGTGCTGGGGGTGGACTTCTCCCTTCCCTTTTTAGTCTTAGGTGCAAATTGACAGCCACGATTCCATCAGTCTACCCCAGGGAGGCTGTGGCTACAAATGTAGCTCACCACCGCTGAAGTGTGAATGAACGATGGGTTCTCACTTCTTTGTGAGCGCTTTGAGTATCTAGTTGATAGAAAAGCACTATATAAATTGAATCCATTATTATTATTATTATTATTATTATTATTATTTTGTATATTGCAGATAACTAGCATCACAGGGTTTTCCTTTCATGCAATCTTAAAAATTAGGTTTAGTTTTTTTTTTTTTACAATAAAACTAGTTTAAGTAATACATTGTATGAATGGATATAGTGTTTAAGGTCGATTAGTGCTGTGATGAGGTGGCAACTTGTCCAGGGTGTACTCCGCCTTCCGCCCGATTGTAGCTGAGATAGGCTCCAGCGAAGGGAATAAGCGGTAGAAAATGGATGGATGGAGGGTCGATTAGTGTTGTCCCGATACCAATATTTTGACACCTGTACCGGTACCAAAATGTATTTCGATACTTTTCGGTACTTTTCGATACTTTTCTAAAACAAAGGGGACCACAGAAATTGCATTATTGGCTTTATTTTAACAAAACACCTTAGGGTACATTAAACATATGTTTCTTATTGCAAGTTTGTCCTTAAATAAAATAGTGAACATACTAGGCAACTTGTCTTTTAGTAGTAAGTAGGGATGTTCAATAATATCGGACTGCCGATATTATCGGCCGATAAATGCTTTAAAATGTAATATCGGAAATTATCGGTATCGGATTCAAAATTATCGGTATCAGTTTCAAAACGTACCATTTATGACTCTTTAAAACGCCGCTGTGTACACGGACGTAGGGAGAAGTACAGAGCACCAATAAACCTTGAAAGCACTGCCTTTGCGTGCCGGCCCAGTCACATAATATCTACAGATTTTCACACACTCACAATTGAATGCAAGGCATACTTGATCAACAGCCATACAGGTCGGTGGGCGTATAAACAACTTTAACACTGTTACAAATATGCGCCACACTGTCAACCCACACCAAACAAGAATGACAAACACATTTCGGGAGAACATCCGCACCGTAACACAACATAAACACAACAGAACAAATACCCAGAACCCCCTGCAGCACTAACTCTTCCGGGACGCTACAATAACATCTACAGCTTTTGGAGCTCAGTGCACAATTGCAAACACAACAATAAGGAGATGAAGCAGAAGAACGAAGAAGAGACATGGCGACGACGAGTAAGAAGAAGAAATAGGCCTGGAAGTTCCAAAATGATTGGAAAAAAGGAAATTCATTTAATCCAGGACAGCTCGAAGGGGAAGGGGTATGCTGCCTGCACCTCAACCCCCCCCCCCCCCCAGTCTAGTCTAGTATGTTCACTATTTTATTTAAGGACAAACTTGCAATGAGAAACATATGTTTAATGTACCGTAATATTTCATGTTAAAATAAAGCCAATAATGCAATTTTTTGTGGTACCCTTTGTGTTTTTTTTTTTACAATAAAACTAGTTTAAGTAATACATTGTATGAATGGATATAGTGTTTAAGGTCGATTAGTGCTGTGATGAGGTGGCAACTTGTCCAGGGTGTACCCCGCCTTCCGCCCGATTGTAGCTGAGATAGGCTCCAGCGCCCCCCGCTACCCGGAAGGGAATAAGCGGTAGAAAATGGATGGGTGGAGGGTCGATTAGTGTTGTCCCGATACCAATATTTTGACACCTGTACCGGTACCAAAATGTATTTCGATACTTTTCGGTACTTTTCGATACTTTTCTAAAACAATGGGGACCAAAAAAATTTACATTATTGGCTTTATTTTAACAAAACACCTTAGGGTACATTAAACATTTGTTTCTTATTGCAAGTTTGTCCTTAAATAAAATAGTGAACATACTAGGCAACTTGTCTTTTAGTAGTAAGTAGGGATGTCCGATAATATTGGACTGCCGATATTATCGGCCGATAAATGCTTTAAAATGTAATATCGGAAATTATCGGTATCGGATTCAAAATTATCGGTATCGGTTTCAAAACATACAATTTATGACTCTTTGAAACGCCGCTGTGTACGCGGACGTAGGGAGAAGTACAGAGCGCCAATAAACCTTGAAAGCACTGCCTTTGCGTGCCGGCCCAGTCACACAATATCTACGGCTTTTCACACACTCACAATTGAATGCAAGGCATACTTGATCAACAGCCATTTGGTGTGGGCGTATAAACAACTTTAACACTGTTACAAATATGCGCCACACTGTCAACCCACACCAAACAAGAATGTCAAACACATTTCGGGAGAACATCCGCACCGTAACACAACATAAACACAACAGAACAAATACCCAGAACCCCCTGCAGCACTAACTCTTCCGGGACGCTACAATAACATCTACAGCTTTTGGAGCTCAGTGCACAATTGCAAACACAACAATAAGGAGATGAAGCAGAAGAACGAAGAAGAGACATGGCGATGACGAGTAAGAAGAAGAAATAGGCCTGGAAGTTCCAAAATGATTGGAAAAAAGGAAATTCATTTAATCCAGGACAGCTCGAAGGGGAAGGGGTATGCTGCCTGCACCTCAACCCCCCCCCCCCAGTCTAGTCTAGTATGTTCACTATTTTATTTAAGGACAAACTTGCAATGAGAAACATATGTTTAATGTACCGTAATATTTCATGTTAAAATAAAGCCAATAATGCAATTTTTTGTGGTACCCTTTATTTAGAAAAAAGTACTGAAAAGTATCGAAATACATTTTGGTACCGGTACCAAAATATTGGTATCGGGACAACTTTAGTTATTAAAGTTCCGGACGGACGTTTTTTCACGGGACACATTTCCCGGCGTTGTTATTGCACTAATGAGCCACGAATGAGGAGATGCTGCTCCGTTATTGATTGAAGTAAAGTCTGAATGTCATTAAAACAGTTAGCTCCATCTTTTGACACTTCTTCCACTCCCGTCCTTGCACGCTACACCGCTACAACAAAGATGACGGAGAAAAGACGCTGCCGAAGGTGAGCCACGTAAATAAGACCGCCCACAAAACGGCGCATCCTGAAGCGACTGTCAGAAAGTGACTTGAAGATGATCTGTAAAACATCATCTATGCAACATTTTGACCAAAGAACCAGCATTAGTGAAGTGAAGTGAATTATATTTATATAGCGCTTTTCTCTAGTGACTCAAAGCGCTTTACATAGTGAAAACCCAATATCTAAGTTACATTTAAACCAGTGTGGGTGGCACTGGGAGCAGGTGGGTAAAGTGTCTTGCCCAAGGACACAACGGCAGTGACTAGGATGGCGGAAGCGGGGATCGAACCTGCAACCCTCAGGTTGATGGCACGGCCACTCTACCAACCGAGCTATACCGGTTATATACATGTTATGTAGACCAGTGGTCCCCAACCTTTTTGTAGCTGCGGACTGGTCAACGCTTGAAAATTTGTCCCACGGACCGGGGGGGGGGGGGGTGTATTTAAAAATAAATACAATCATGTGTGCTTACGGACTGTATCCCTGCAGATTGTATTGATCTATATTGATATAGAATGTATATATTGTGTTTTTTATGTTGATTTCATAAAATTTCTTTTTTTTTTTTTTTTAATTCTTGTGCGGCCCGGTACCAATCGGTCCGAAAAAACGTGCCCTATAATCCGGTGAGCATTTTGTATGAAAATAGACCTGACTAGATCTGCTCAACGGCAGTGCGCCTTATAATCCTGTGCGCCCTATGGTCCGGAAAATACGGTAACTGCCATAAAGAAGAGGATTTAAAGCGGTGCCTTGAGGAACGCCTCAGTTATGTACCGTATTTTTCGGACTATAAGTCACAGTTTTTTTCATAGTTTGGCCGGGGGTGCGATTTATACTCAGGAGCGACTTATGTGTGAAATTATTAACACATTACCGTAAAATATCAAATAATATTATTTAGCTCATTCACGTAAGAGACTAGACGTATAAGATTTCATGGGAATTAGCGATTAGGAGTGACAGATTGTTTGGTAAACGTATAGCATGTTCTATATGTTATAGTTATTTGAATGACTCTTACCATAATATGTTACGTTAACATACCAGGCACGTTCTCAGTTGGTTATTTATGCCTCATATAACGTACACTTATTTAGCCTATTGTTCATTATTCTTTATTTATTTTAAATTGCCTTTCAAACGTCTATTCTTGGTGTTGGGTTTTATCAAATAAATTTCCCCCAAAAATGCAACTTATACTCCAGTGCGACTTATATATGTTTTTTTCCTTCTTTATTATGCATTTTCGGCAGGTGCGACTTATACCCCGAAAAATACGGTAAATCACAAGTGTGGACTCCAGTATTCTATGTTTGCTAGCAGGGTTAAAATGTCAATGCAAGAATCTGGCAATGTGTTTCCAGTGGTCCAAGTTCCTCTATACAACAGGAGCAGTGTTTTTAGGATTGTGCTGCAAAAATGAACTGAACTCGGGGTCGGTATGGTGTCGGATTTGGCCCCCTGGCCAGCAGTTGAACAGCCCTGGTCTACATGCATCATCATCGGCGGTCACACAAACGGGTATGACGATCCTCCTGGTAGGGGTATATCCCTTTATGGAGTATGCCTGTGCGTGACTTAGTTTTACGTGGGGAGACTGGTGCACAGACAGTCACCACACGATCCTTGACAGAATCGGATCATGGTCCAGTGGCATGGGGTCCAAGACGACTGGGGACCCTTTTCTGCTGCAGCCTTCCTCCGCCATCGCAGCCGTTGTGGTAGTTCTTAAATCTACCGTCTTCCGCCTGCTCCGCCGTTGAGGTCTTCACCGTATCCCTGGCTAGGGGGAAGTCAGGTACTAGGCCTTTGCCAAGGGCCACCTGGGGTAACAGTAGGAAAGGGGTTAACCTCCTAGTGCCCCAAGACCCCATAGAGGAGCCTCCACTGCCGGATGCACTTTAACGTCATGCCCAGGACGTTCTACATGCCTACATAGCAGTGACGTGCTGTGAGGGGAGGCAAGTGGGGCAGTGCCTCACCTTGCCACCTGGTGTCTTAACCATGAGATATTCAAAAACGAAGTAATAAAAGAAAATAAGTTAGAATATTTATATTTTGGTCTATGCTTTCTATGTGATTTTGGTGTGGGTCCTGTATATTTTGATATTTTTCATGGTCAAAATCGCGGAAATTCCGTGTTTCCAGATCAAAATAATGCGGCAGACGAGAAGTGAGGCAGTCACAGGTGGTGCTTCCACGGCTGGCTACAAACAAAGCGTATTGAGCGTGTGCGTGCGAGGGGAGAGGCAGGCCATGAGGCAGCAAGTACCTCTGCCTCAAGGTAGGGGGCAATATATTGTGAACTTGCAGTTCAATGCCTCAGCAGTACTCTGACTCGCCACACTGGGAGAAGTGGAGGTGCTCAAGCTAGCAGACACATGTCTCTCCAGCGGAAGTCAGCCTTTTTTTTAATGTATTTTTTTAACTGTATTTATAACAAACATGGCATTTTTATTAGAGTAAGCCAGCGTGTGTGGGTGTTTTTTGTCAGATGCAAATATATTGTTTTATTGCTTGGAATGAAATTTCATTAAATGAATGTGTCTGCCAATATGGAGGATTATATACTGTATCCAAGATTAAATACTTCTCTAAACTGGATTTTTAGACAAAATTAATGTGATCAATCAAAGTACGTTTTCATGGAGGATAGCTATTGCTGCTTCAGATACAAATACAGAAAGGTAAAATACAATCACAATACTTGATTTATTTTGTGAAAAGCAAATGCATACTTGCCAACCCTCCCGGTTTTACCGGGAGACTCCCGGAATTCAGCGCCTCTCCCGATAACATCCCGGAAGAAATTTTCTCCCGATAAACTCCCGAAATTCAGCCGGATTCATATGTGCAGCTCTAATCATTGTTGATTTAGGTTGCACATTAGAGTACCAGGAAAAAGAAGGGAGTTATTCGCTTTCATACAAACGTTATCATAATGATATTATGATATGATAAATGGGTCCAAAAAGTATTTGATAAGGTTGTCCGCTTTCCCATGATATAAACAGCGTGCCTGCCCAATCACGTTATAACTGTAGAATGATCGTGGGCGAGTTCTTGGTTTCTTATGTGGGTTTATTGTTAGGCAGTTTCATTAGCGTCCTCCCAGCGCGGTAACAACACACAACAACAGCAGTCACGTTTTCGTCTACCGTAAAGCAGTTCGTCTGCCGTAAACAGCAATGTTGTGACACTCTTATACAGGACAATACTGCCATCTACTGGATAGCCTCCGGAACACTGAAATTCAAGTATTTATTTTATTTATATGTATAATAAAATAAATATATATGTATATATATATATATATATATATATATATATATATATATATATATATATATATATATATATATATATATATATATATATATATATATATATATATATATATATAGCTAGAATTCACTGAAAGTCAAGTATTTCATACATATATATATATATATATATATATATATATATTTATATATGAAATATATATGAAATACTCGAGTTGGTGAATTCTAGCTGTAAATATACTCCTCCCCTCTTAACCACGCCCCCCGCCCCCAACCACACACCCGCCCCGCCCACGCCCCGCCCACGCCCCACCCCACCCCCCGGATTCGGAGGTCTCAAGGTTGACAAGTATGCAAATGGGACCAAAAAGAATTTAATAACAACCTTATCAAATACTTTTTGGACCCATTTATCATATCATAATATCATTATGATAACGTTTGTATGAAAGCGAATAACGCCCTTCTTTTTCCTGTTACTCTAATGTGCAACCTAAATCAACAATGATTAGAGCTGCACATATGAATCTAAGTTTAAAAAAAATATGAAAACAACCTTGATATCTGCAGGCTAGATGTCATACTGTACGTACAATAGTGCACACCCACAGGAACAGCGCTGGTGGGCACACACAGTTATATAATTCAGCAAGCTAATTAGGTGCCACACGCAGAGCACCTAGTTGGCAACAACCGTTTTTTTTTTTCTCCTCTGACCGAGAACATCAACAATTCTTTTAATCTAAAACACTGTTAATGAACCACAACCGAGGAAGAAAAACTCCCCTGATGTGCAGCAATTCCGGCTCCTCGTTATACATTCTCCCTATTAGAATGGCTCCACCTATTACAGCCTCTTTAAGGGTCAGCGGTCACACCAGCAGCTGCATCCAAGCTGATTAACTGGAGGAGCGGACATGAACGTGCCAGACTGGGCTCAGGTTCCAGCAGTGCAAACATATTCTTCTTGCTGTGTGTGTGCGCGTGTGTTAGTTGTCCAGAGTCTGACACCACTGGACCCTGCTCTGCCCATTGTGCCACCAGCCTTGCAGCCACATTCCACCCGGGATCGGCCTAATTTGAGGCGGCATGCAATAAAAACAGCGTCCGGAAATAGAATGGGACTCCAAGACACTCTTGCCTCGCTCAAACCGAACCTGCGCATGGAGTCTTTTGATTGCTCTCTGGTTTGTTTGTTTGTTTTGTTTCCTGTGCAGTAATGAGCGAAAACTACACAACAGATTGAATCACAATGGAACCGTGACTCCTGTGGTAGAATGCCAATGGTATAGCGCCTTATTTATCTCGATAAATAGACAGGACAGATGGATACCTTTCTGACCCAACACTGAAACGGTGGAGAGGAGCCTAGTTTGGGAGAAAAAAAAAGTGTTTTAATACCTCTGCCAAGTCCAAGAGCACAAAGGTGTATTGGTTGAATTAGAGTGTAAACGGCTAATTACTAACTAGGGATGTCCCGATCATCATTTTTGGCAAGCAAAATAAAAATAACTATTTAATCACCTAAGTATTATTTAGCTCAGGGGAGTCAAACTCATTTTAAATCAGGGGCCACATGGAGAAAAATCTACTCCCAAGTGGGCCGGACTGGTAAAATCAGGGCACGATCACTTAAAAATAAAGACGACTTCAGATTGTTTTCTTTGTTAAAAATAGAACACGCACATTCTGAAAATGAACAAATCATAATGTTGTTGGGTTTTTGTTACAGTTACATGTTGCGGTTAATAGTAGTCTACCTTTATTTGTCCTTATTTATACTTCCTGAATAAATGATGTGATAATGGTGTTAATTTTCAATCTATCATGATAACAAAATAATATCAAAATCAAATTACAGGATGGGTTTTATGTAGTTTTCTTATTTTCCTCGACTGGTGCACTAACATCATGTGGTTTATTTATTTTTTTACATATGTAACATCATCTACAAAGATACAAAGAATTGCTATTGCGACATCTAGTGGACACATTTAGAACAGCGGTTTCTTTCATTCAAAACATTTTGGCTCATTTTTTTATTTTTATTTTTTTATTTTTTTATAATGTCCTGCCCAGCTTCTCGGGCAAATCATTTAGCAGATGTAGATGCCCATTTAGGCTGTTCAGATTTACTTTACAAAAGAGAAGTGTAGGGTACTTCTCTTGTTGCCTTACTTGTATTTTGACTTTATTAAATGTATTTATATTATCATTTGGTGCAGCCGGGCCAGAGCAGGAGGGGATAGAAAGAGAGAAAAAGGAAGACAGAGGGGGGAATTGTGGGGACAAGAGGGGGATTAGACAGAGAGACAAAAACAACAACAGCAAACACAACAACAACAACAGAGCAACATCAGCAAATACAACATGTACAAATATGATGGTAAAAGTAATAGCAAATAAGCAGTTAGCGAAAATTAAAAAAAAAAAATACAGAAATGACAATGAGCATTATTACACTAAAAATGGAGCAATATGAATACCAATAGAAATAGTGCTATTGATAATAAACAATACCAGTACTTTACCTTTATTATCAACAATACAATTGTTCAAATGCAACAATACATATACGTAATGATAACTTGAGATACGAAAGAATGCAGAAAAATGGAGGGGAAGAAAGAGAAGCAACCTTAACCTTGTAGATTGTTATAGTAACAATAGGTTAAGCTTTGTCAGTGTGCCATGTGTTATACCCAGTTTACCCTAGGGCAACAACGTTAATATATGTTTGATGAAACGTGATTATGTGCATGAGTGTATGTGTGCATATGTACTTGTATATGTACAGTGTGTGTATGTGTGCTTGTACAGTGAATGTATATGTACAGTATGTGTATATGTGTGTACATTTTGGCTCATTTTTATACTGAGCCAACTCATCCTGCGGGCCGGATAAAACCTGTGCGTACGTTTGACAGCCCTGTTTTAGATACTGATACGTTAGTATGTATGGATATTACCAAAATACTGTATTTGGATCGATCACCCATACTTTACATTGAAGTTTTAGCGGTTAGCTTCTTGAGTCGTCCTGGTCGGTGTGTGCTTGTAATAATTATAAAATATACTGCTATTCATACACAGCTATTGGTAGGTCTACTTATCTGTAGTGCAATACCAAGCTGTTTTTTCCTTATCTCGCCTGTAGTTTGCACTCCTTTTTCCAGGTGCAGCCAACAATAAGATAAAATACAACTTATCAAATTATTTTGAGTAGTAGTAAAACTAGTAACAGTATTGTTAAAAGCAGACTTTCATCATCATTATTAGGGGGTTCCTATCAGGGTTTTATGCTGCCGATTCCGATCATCCATAAGCGGAATCAGCTGATTTCGATACCGACTTCAATGTATTTATTACGGCGAGTGCTGTTGACAGTTGAACAATAGCAACACGAATCTTTTCTTTTTCAGGTTTATTAATTACAATTGTTTGAGCCAAACAGTATAGAATAACTAAACAACAGCATCAACTACTATCTACTTGTCACGTCGAGGTCGCATGTTAATGCACGCATTGTTTTCCCAGGATGCAGACGAAACGCCAGAGGCAGTGTGCAGGTAGGAAAGTGATTTATTTGCCATAAATCATTCAGGATACAAACACAAGACAAGCGTGCCGATTGCACAGGGAGGTAAGGCACAATACTAGCACTGGAAAGCTAACATAGAAACAGGAATCAAAGGAGTATTAACGTAACTTGTTGCATGACCAAACAAGACAGCTAGACTGAGTGTGGCGAAAAGCTGGAATAAATAGCTCTCGGATTAGTGCCCGGGAGCAGGTGAGCGTCCCAAACACTAATCAGAGGCAGGTGGAAAAAAACAGCACCCATGGCAACCAAGAAAACAAACCCAGGGGTGCTAAAAACAGAACTAAGGGAGTCAAACTAAAATAAAACAAAATCCGGGAAACGGATCATGACACTACTCATTTAAATTTAAATTGTGTGTAGGAAATAGGGGTGTGGGAAAAAATCGATTCAAATTTGAATCGCGATTCTCACGTTGTGCGATTCAGAATCGATTCTCATTTTTAAAAAATCAATTTTTAAAAAAAATGTATTTATTTAAAAACGTATTTTTTTTTTTTTTAAATTAACCAATCCAACAAAACAATACACAGCAATACCATAACAATGCAATCCAATTCCAAAACCAAACCCGACCCAGCAACACTCAGAACTGCAATAAACAGAGCAATTGAGAGGAGACACAAACACGACACAGAACAAACCAAAAGTAGTGAAACACAAATTTATATTATCAACAACAGTATCAATATTAGTAAAAATTTCAACATAGCAGTGATTAAAAATCCCTCATTGACATTATCATTAGACATTTATAAAAAGAAAAAAGAAAAATAAAGAACAATAGTGTCACAGTGGCTTACACTTGCATCACATCTCATAATCTTGACAACACACTGTGTCCAATATTTTCACAAAGATAAAATAAGTCATATTTTTGGTTAATTAAATAGTTAAAACAAATGTACATTATTGCAATCAGTTGATAAAACATTGTCCTTTACAATTATAAAAGCTTTTTCCAAAAATCTACTACTCTGCTTGCATGTCAGCAGACTGGGGTAGATCCTGCTGAAATCCTATGTATTGAATGAATAGAGAATCCTTTTGAATCGGGGAAAAAAATCGTTTTTGAATCGAGAATCGCGTTGAATTGAAAAAAAAAATTGATTTTGAATCGAATCGTGACCCCAAGAATCGATATCGAATCGAATCGTGGGACACCCAAAGATTCACAGCCCTAGTAGGAAATATTCCTTAAGTTTGTAAACAGTAACAAAATATTTTTGGAAATAAAAATATCGACCTAATCAACCTCATTTCAATCATATGCTGATACTATAGGTATCGACACCACATACTTATGATCGATCCACTCTTCTCTCGCGTGTTGTGTACTGACTGTAACAATGCTGACACATTGTGATAATATCCTCTCTCTAACTCTTATTATTCTACGCGTTAATTTGCTATTATTAGCTGCTTACTTTCTGCTGTAACGTGCTTCCATATACACTTCCTCAACTTTACTAATCACTTATTTATTGGTGTTGTGTAAAGCTGGCATCGCAGTCCGCGTAGCAATCCACATGCCTGCTCCTGGCTTGCTCTCGATGTGTAACATGTTTAGCGTTGTCCTCCAGTGATAATGTACTTAAGATACTGAGAATTGATCAATGCAATTTGTTTGTCATAGTGGAGGTGATTATTATTAACTTAGGGGAGCGGCTCCATTAGCTGCAAGCTGCTTGTCAGCTGGGGGACTAAACACATAAACAGTTTCAGCCATAGAGGATTGGTGTTTGCAATCAGCATTAAAAGGCATTATAAGCAATGGCGATTATGTACTTTTCACGAAAACCTGCCGATACTGATCAGAGGCCGATTGATTGACACACCCCTATTTATTGCCACAACTGTTGTTATACACATTGTCTTCTTATACCTCCCACAATCACTCAACCTCTATCTTGTTTTCTGTATACTCCCTGTTCCTACATCTCTCTATCTCAATGTGAGTTATTTTTAAAGTTAGACCTCCTTGGAGGTTTTTTACACTGCATAAGGAACATGAGTGTCGAACTGATCATGGGCAAGTGTCACAAGATAAATTGGGATATTTTTGTTTCATCTGACCACAGAACTTTCCTCCAGAAGGTGTTATCTTTGTCCATGTGATGTCAGATGAAACACAAATTGAGCTGCTTGGCCACAATACCCAGCATTATGTTTGGAGGAGAAAAGGTGAGGCCTTTAATCCCAGGAACACTATCCTACCGTCAAGCCAATGGAACTGGTGCTTTACAGAGAGTAAATGGGACAATGGAAAAAGGAGGATTACCTCCAAATTCTTCATGACAACCTAAAATCATCAGCCTGGAGGTTGGTTCTTGGGTGCAGTTGGGTGTTCCAACAGGACAATGACCCCAAACACACGTCAAAAGTGGTAAAGGAATTGCTAAATCATGCTAGAATTAAGGTTTTAGAATGGCCTTCCCAAAGTCCTGACTTAAACGTGTGGACAAGGCTGAAGAAACAAGTCCATGTCAGAAACCCAACAAATTTAGCTGAACTGCACCAATTTTGTCAAGAGGAGTGGTCAAAAATTCAACCAGAAGCTTGTGGATGGCTACCAAAAGCGCCTTATTGCAGTGAAACTTGCCAAGGGACATGTAACGAAATATTAACATTGCTGTATGTATACTTTTGACGCAGCAGATTTGGTCACATTTTCAGTAGACCCATAATAAATTCATAAAAGAACCAAACTTCATGATTGTTTTTTGTGACCGACAAGTATGTGCTTACTTGTGGTTACTTCTAGACCTCCACCCCAGATCCCACCTCACTCCTACCCACTTCTCCAAAGTGGGCTGGCTCAGGGTGGAGGACAGAGTTAAACAACTTGCACTGAGCCTAGTCTATAAAATCCGCTACACCTCCCTGATACCGAAGTACATGTCAAACTACTTCCTTAACGTAAATGACCGCCACAACCACAACACCAGGTGGAGCTCCACTAACCACGTTAAACCCAGATTCCGATCTAACAAAGGTCTTAACTCATTCTCCTTCTATGCCACATCAATATGGAATGCACCCCCCCCCCCTCCACACCCTGGATTGTAAATAATGTAAATAATTCAATGTATATACACGGATGTTTATCTTGTGTGATGACTGTATTATGATGATAGTATATATCTGTATCATGAATCAATTCGGGTGTTACCATTTAGTGGTCAACTGTACGGAATATGTACTGCACTGTGCAATCTACTAATAAAAGTTTCAATCAATCAATCAATGCTCCAATCACTCTATCACAAAAAAAATAAGAAACTCAAGACAGCCATGACATTATGTCCTTCACAAGTGTATGTACACTTTTGACCACGACTGTACATGCAAATAGAGGAATTATTGGAGGCAGTATTTACTTTCTGTTATTGCTGTTTCAGTCATGATGAAAATAATCCCCTTGCCCCAGAATAAAGAATGGTATGATCACGTCAATTTATGTGATCCTCTATAAATCATGAACTGCACCGCTAAACGTACAGCAAATGTAATTAGAAACACAAATCGCCTTTGTAAACAAATCTACCCTGGCGGATGTCTGAGTGCCATTGAAGTTAGTGTATGCATTGATTGAAAGTGTATGTGTGCATTGTTTGTGTTTTTCTCTGCGTTGAATAGCAGCAGTATCACAAACAGCCCATCCCTGGAGAGCACTATGTCTGCCGTCACAAGCTCATGCTCTATACTGTAAACTCCTATTGAGTCAATTACCGCGGCAGTCTCTTTATCCCTCATAGCTACTTACTATAAGTGCACATTGAGAAAACAAGGTTATGACATTTTCTGCCATAAAAAAAAATGGCTGGGGAAAACTTCCACTTGGCTGTTCAGAAAACAAAGGCAAACAATTCCATCCATCCATCGGTCCATTTTCTACCACTTGTCCCTCTCGGGGTCGCGGGGGTGCTGGAGCCTATCCCAGCAGCACTCGGGCGGAAGGCAGGGTACACCAGGGACAAGTCACCACCTCATCGCAGGGCCAACACAGATGGACGAATGAAATATAATAATTAGTGATGTTCCAATCAATATTTTTGGCGACCATCCCCGATCTGATTTTTTGGCATTAGATGCATCCTGATTTCTAGTCCCTTCCCGATACTTTCACAGTTCTGTTGATTACTGAACATGTTTTTGTCATGTCTTTTGATCCTGTTGTGGTGGAATTTCTGACCTTTGAGCTATATTTCGTGTCTGTCAAGAATGTCTGCTTGTTTCATTTATTTTCTATTCTAAACCATTGAAGGACTAGATGTAGGTCAACTTCAATATGGAGTCGGGCCGACCATTCTACAAAATGTTTTGATTGTCTAGGCATGACTAAGGGATTCAAGGATGTTGCAAAACAAGCAGGTCGAAAACATCAGGACCTTGACGAATGAGGGAAACAGATAAAATGGCCAAGTGACAAGGGCTGAGAGAGATTGCTTGATTCTTGTGTCCTCCGGAGGATGTTTGTTTGTCTGCATGGGCAGCTCAATCCAACTTTGTACTTTTGATTATTGCTAAATAAACCTTTTGTACTAAACTCAATTTTGTTGCAGTTTAAGCTTCGGACAATCCACTACAATGTTTTGTTTGGCTAGGTTCTGTTTGGTTTTTGGACTCTTTTTAGTTCCTGTTTGTGCACTCTTGTTTGTTTTTGTTTCCATGACAACCCATTAGTTGCACCTGTTTTCACGTTCGGACTCACGCACCTGTCAGCAATCATGTCACTATTATTTAAACCTGTCCTTTTCAGTTAGTCTGTCTGGCGACATTACTTCGGACACCCATGCTATCCTTTGCTTCCTGTTGATACCAGAGTTCATGCTTCATGCCATGGCACAGTAAGTCTTTTTAGTTTCATGTTCATAGTTTCTGCCTTTGTGCTAGTTTTGTTTTCAAAGCCAAGTTTGTACCTCCGCCTTGTGCGCGCTTTTTGTTCACTCTTTTTTGTTAGAATTAAAATCATGTCTTTACCTTCACGCCATGTCCGGTCCAGTTCTTATGCATCTAGGGAAAACAAACCCCCCCATAGTCCTCGTCGTGACAGTTTTATAGCAAGTAACCTAAGTAAACACATTCATTGTCAAGATAATCTTACTCATCTCACCATATGAAATATAACTTACTTCACCAATTATTATTTATTTATCTGTATTGTTATTACTTATGGAACATATTGTGAATAAATTGAGAACAGGAAGTGAACAAACGTTTTAGCAACTGCTCTGTAAAGGAAAAGGGGTAGGATTAAAATAAACTCTGCTTCTTCCTACTCCTTTTCGAACATGTGTAATATAGAAACTGGAAATCGTGATGCATCACGTTGTATGCATGCATGTTCTAAATAAACTCAAACTCAAACACAATAACACATCTTTATAAAATACATCTTAATACATTTAGAATGTGCTAGTGTTGTTGTAAATCAGATGATATATTACATTTTAAAAATGTACCAGTTTTTGCCAATTTTTTTAATTAATTTTAAACTAAATAAAGTGGCTGGTGCACAATAACTAAACAAAGCAAAAACTACTATTGGCTTCTATTTATATCATTAGAATGTCACCCTCAAAACCTTCCTGTATTGAGAGACTTACTCCCTGACTTTGTAAACAACAACACAAACCATCTAAAACATTATTGTGCCATAATAAAAACAATACAAATACAAATATCAATCTAACCACTTGAGCATCGTATACATACTGATACTATACTAAGTATGGATAGTATCAACCTCTAGATCAATCACACCTACTTTACCCTGAAGCTATAGGTTAATGTTGCATGGATAGCCATTCCTTTTCTTCTAGTCCTCCGGTGCTATCCACACTATGGATAAACAACGCGTTCTTGGCAGCTTGCTCAAAAATGCGAGCTGGTGTTCTGGCAAGACACCAGCCTCCTAGAATTCATGCAACTCTTGGATGTGTGTAACAAGGAATAATTGTTGAAGGAATCTTTCACGTGAATACAATCCTTAGCCAGGTAAACACTCACTACGTTTCCATGCACTAAATTAGTCCGATTTCTCAAATAGTCTGTTTTTTTGTATTTTCACACCTCCATGTGAAGTCCCAGTGTCCATGCACACTCTCAAATGCAATTATTGGTCAAACGTCGTGTACTTCCCGTACACTAGAGGGCACTTACCGTATTTTTCGGACTATAAGTCGCTCCGGACTATAAGTCGTACTGGCCGAAAATGCATAATAAAGAAGGAAAAAAACATACATAAGTCACACTGGAGTATAAGTCGCATTTTTTGGGGAAATTTATTTGATAAAACCCAACACCAAGAATAGACATTTGAAAGGCAATTTAAAATAAATAAAGAATAGTGAACAACAGGCTGAATAAGTGTACGTTATATGAGGCATAAATAACCAACTGAGAACGTGCCTGGTATGTTAACGTAACATATTATGGTAAGAGTCATTCAAATAACTATAACATATAAAACATGCTATACGTTTACCAAACAATCTGTCACTCCTAATCGCTAAATCCCATGAAATCTTATATGTCTAGTCTCTTACGTGAATGAGCTAAATAATATTATTTGATATTTTACGGTAATGTGTTAATAATTTCACACATAAGTCGCTCCTGAGTATAAGTCGCACCCCCGGCCAAACTATGAAAAAAACTGGGACTTATAGTCCGAAAAATACGGTATTTCCTTTTAGCTTTGGCTCCTCACAAGTCAACAGCCTAGCTCGTTTGTACCCGATGTCCGCTGTAATATTGGTACAGGTTAGAAATATTATATGACTATGCTGATCTTAAATAGCAGACAGCATCCAGAAATGATCTTAAATTGCCCTACAAACATGACACTACTACCAAAAATGTATCAGAGTTGTTCAAAGGAATTTTCGGAAGGGGAATCATGGAAACAAATCGTTCGAATGTCTCAGAGTTCAATCATAAGGCCCTGTGGATTGATGGAAGGAATTTTGAATTTGTGCCTTGGACGATACTGTTCCAGATGAAGGTGGCTATTGTTCTGGACTATCTTGACAGTTGTGCAGAATACAGAGTTATCGTTTCAATTTGGAGAGCACAAATGCAGAGTGAAAAGGTTTGTGTATGCTCTATTATTCGCCTTTATATATCTGCCTCATTCTTTTTCATCTAATTTGTATTTTGTTCAGGAGTCCGAATGAAGCCGACATTCTACATTTCCTTGGATACCTGCTTAAATACATCTCTGTTTCTCTTTTTCTCCCATCTATGCACTTCAAAATATTCTGTTCTTTTAATTTGTGAAGCAAATTAACAGTCTCCTCTTCATTACAATTGTTGCTTATGATTTTATTGAATGGTATCTGCTTCCGGGTCAAATCCGACACGTTCAGACTGGCGCATGCGCAATACGAAGGGTCCCCTCCGGCGGCACACTCAAGAGAGCTGGTTTTCAAATAGCATAATCCAGGTGCGTTAGTCCGGCTTTTAAAAAAACCGAACATAATCGGAATAAGGTGTTTCCATTACCGTATTTTTCGGACTATAAGTCGCAGTTGAGTCGCCGGGGTTGCGACTTATACTCAGGAGCGACTTATGTGTGAAAATATTAACACATTACCGTAAAATATCAAATAATATTATTTAGCTCATTCACGTAAGAGACTAGACGTATAAGATTTAATCGGATTTAGCGATTAGGAGTGACAGATTGTTTGGTAAACGTATAACATGTTCTATATGTTATAGTTATTTGAATGACTCTTACCATAATATGTTACGTTAACATACCAGGCACGTTCTCAGTTGGTTATTTATGCCTCATATAACGTACACTTATTCAGCCTGTTGTTCACTATTTTTTATTTATTTTAAATTGCCTTTCCAAATGTCTATTCTAGGTGTTGGGTTTTATCAAATACATTTCCCCAAAAAATGCGACTTATACTCCAGTGCGACTTATATACGTTTTTTTCCTTCTTTATTATGCATTTTCGGCTGGTGCGACTTATACTCCGGAGCGACTTATAGTCCGAAAAATACGGTAGTTGTAGGATGCTTATTTAGAGACAATCTATTTGAGAAATAGCACTAATTAAGGTAAGGGTCATCGGCCGATCGCCGGCCTTTTAAAAAAGGCACATATTGGCATCCGATCCCATGATCGGGATATGGACATCTATAACCATCTTTAACCTGCTCGATGGCCTTATGGTTAGAGTGTCCGCCCTGAGATTGGTAGGTTGTGAGTTCAAACCTCAGCCGAGTCATACCAAAGACTATACAAATGGGACCCATTACCTCCCTGATTGGCACTCTGCGTCAAGGGTTGGAATTGGGGGTTAAATCACCAAAATGATTCCCGAGCACGGCCACCGCTGGTGCTCACTGCTCCCCTCACTTACTAGGGGGTGGAACAAGGGGATGGGTCAAATGAAGAGGGTAATTTCACCACACCTAGTGTATATGTGACTATCAGTGGTACTTTAACTATATTTTAAATAATGAAACATCTTATAGTTGTGTATGCTGCCTGTATTGCTAGTCAACAATCAGTTAGTGAGACCTGCCACAAGGCTAATCTAGATCTAGCAATTAAAATGGCTTTATTTTGATTAGGGAAGACATACAGTGTTGCTTCAATGCTGACTTTGTAATCGAGTAACATTTGTTGACCAAAGTAGTCATCAATCTGCCCACCAATAAACAAAAATACAACTGCAAGTCCTCATATCATAAAACATCCTGTTAGTCAATTCTATTTGACATGAATATGTCTCTTCCATGGAAAAAAAGATATATATACTGTATATTTGAGAAACCTGACATAATTAAACAAGTTTGTTGGCATCCATATTTATTTTACTAGAACAAGCAGTGTGGCAATGGGAGGGGTGTTGGTCAGTAGAAGAGAAGATTAGTAGGGAGAGAGAGGAAGCATTCAAAGTTTCTAGCATAGGCATACTAAGCATACATGCTTGATAGTTTCAATGTGAAGAAGATTCAGGTGTCGTTACGCAGGGTTTATGTCTGTATCAAATGGTAGCACATCAATCCCAGTATGAATTTATATACTGTAATTTAACAGCTCATGAAATAATACAGCATATACTAAATTGATGAAGGTAATAAGGTACACCTCTAAATAGGTTAGGTAAGCAATTTGGTTTATTTTATTTAACCTCGATTGTACCAAGTCACTTTTGAAAAACATCTTCTATACATAGTAAAAATTGTGGTTTGTTTTACCATTTTGCATTTGGTCTTCTTAGAGTTTGACAATAAAACATCTGCCCTGATGTAACATTTATTGTCACGTTCGGGTCGCATTGCTGCGCATGGTGGTGTTGACCAGGATGCAGAAGGACAGGCAGGAAGCAGTGTGCAGGTAAGTATTTTAATCCTTGGATCTAGAGCAAAATGCAACGACGATGCGCTGCAGGGAAGCGTACATGGAGCTCACAGCAAACTTAACATGGCATACATGACGAGAACACAGGAAGTAGCGTGGAGCTAGCATAACAAAAACTCACAGAAGTAGAGAGAGACTGAACTGAATGTAGCTGTCGCCAGGGGCGAACAATGGTCGAGACAGGCATGAAAAGGGGAGTAAACAACTAAGGCAGTATATATTATATATATATATATATATATATATATATATATATATATATATATATATATATATATATATATATATATATATATATATATATATATATATATATGTATATATACACCGTATTTTTCGGAGTATAAGTCGCTCCGCAGTATAAGTCGCACCGGCCGAAAATGCATAATAAAGAAGGAAACAATCATATATAATTCGCACTAGAGTATAAGTCGCATTTTATGGGGAAATTTTTCGCCAGTCCCTTACAAGATTCTCGCTTACTCCAAACTTTCTTTCTGCTGCTCGATTGCCATTCTCTGCTGCATATTTCACTTCCTTTTCGGTGCCATTTTTGTTCAGCCCTTCTCAGTTTTTATATAAGTTACCGCCAATGTTGAAATGATCAATTTTCATAGGTACGGAAGTAGTAGCAGGTAGCATCTTTTTTTTTCCCAATGCACTTCTGCCATGACCCGCCCCCGCCAAATTTTTATTGGTTGACGTGTGTGTGTGACGATTGCTGATATACGCCTAGTCTCTTACGTGAATGAGATAAATAATATTATTTGATATTTTACGGTAATGTGTTAATAATTTCACACATAAATCGCTCCAGAGTATAAGTCGCACGCCCGGCCAAACTTTGAAAAAAACTGCGATTTATAATCTATATATATAGATTTATAATCTATATATATATATATACAGTATATATATATGATATAGGGCTATATAAATAAACATTGATTGATTGATTGATTGATATATACAAACCTCGTTTCCATATGAGTTGGGAAATTGTGTTAGATGTAAATATAAACGGAATACAATGATTTGCAAATCCTTTTCAACCCATATTCAGTTGAATATGCTACAAAGACAACATATTTGATGTTCAAACTGATAAACTTTTTTTTTTTGTGCAAATAATCATTAACTGTAGAATTTGATGCCGGCAACACGTGACAAAGAAGTTGGGAAAGGTGGCAATACATACTGATAAAGTTGAGGAATGGTGCATTTTGAAGCCTAAAATAGCACAAGGGAGACCCCCGGACTGTTGAACAACTTAAGCTGTACATCAAGCAAGAATGGGAAAGAATTCCACCTGAGAAGCTTCAAAAATGTGTCTCCTCAGTTCCCAAACGTTTACTGAGTGTTGATAAAAGGAAAGGCCATGTAACACAGTGGTGAACATGCCCTTTCCCAACTACTTTGGCACGTGTTGCAGCAATTAAATTCTAAGTTAATTATTATTTGCAAAAAAAAAATAAAGTTTATAAGTTTGAACATCAAATATCTTGTCTTTGTAGTGCATTCAATTGAATATGGGTTGAAAAGGATTTGCAAATCATTGTATTCTGTTTATATTTACATCTAACACAATTTCACAACTCATATGGAAACGGGGTTTGTATATATATATATACACATATACAGTAAAGGCCAAAGGTTTGGACACACCTTCTCCTCATTCAATGTGTTTTCTTTATTTTCATGACTATTTACATTGTAAATTGTCACTGAAGGCATCAAAACTATGAATGAACGCATGTGGAGTTATGTACTTAACAACAAAAAAAAAATATATATATATATATATTTATATATATATATATATATATATATATATATATATATATATATATATATATATATATATATATATATATATATATATATATATATATATGTATGTGTGGGAAAAAAATCACAAGACTATTTTTTTCCCACACATACATATTACGCTCTACCACGGTATCGAGCACTATTTTTTGGATAATCTAATTAAGACATATATATATATATATATATATATATATATATATATATATATATATATATATATATATATATATATATATATATATATATATATATATATATTCCGAGCGCGATGATGTTACGTTATTGATGGGAAAATGCATTTTTAGACACTATGATTTGCCTTAGGAGCTAGGAGACATCAAGAGTAACAAGTGGTAGAAAACAGATTTGTAACAAATTTATAAAAAATAAAAAATAAAAAATAAAAAATAAATAAATAATAATAATAATAATAATAATATATATATATATATATATATATATATATATATATATATATATATATATATATATATATATATATATATACATTACCGTTCAAAAGTTTGGGGTCACCCAAACAATTTTGTGGAATAGCCTTCATTTCTGAGAACAAGAATAGACTGTCGCGTTTCAGATAAAAGTTATTTTTTTCTGGCCATTTTGAGCGTTTAATTGACCCACAAATGTGATGCTCCAGAAACTCAATCTGCTCAAAAGAAAGTCAGTTGCGTAGCTTCTGTAACGAGCTAAACTGTTTTCAGATGTGTGAACATGATTGCACAAGGGTTTTCTAATCATCAATTAGCCTTCTGAGCCAGTGAGAAAACACATTGTACCATTAGAACACTGGAGTGATAGTTGCTGGAAATGGGCCTCTATACACCTATGTAGATATTGCACCAAAAACCAGACATTTGCAGCTAGAATAGTCATTTACCACATTAGCAATGTATAGAGTGTATTTCTTTAAAGTTAAGACTAGTTTAAAGTTATCTTCATTGAAAAATAAGGACATTTCAATGTGACCCCAAACTTTTGAACGGTAGTATATATATATATATATATATATATATATATATATATATATATATATATATATATATATATATATATATATATATATATATATATATATATATATTACTTGGGACTTCCCGCGGGCCGGATTTTGGATGCTGGCGAGCCGGATCCGGCCTGCAGGCAGTAGTGTGGGGACCCCTGAACTAAGGTGACAGGTGGGAAGACTAATCATAACTGGTGACAGGTGTGTGAGCTCAAGGCTCTTAGCAACGGAAATGTAAACAAAGAAAGGAAGAAGTGCTGTGAACAGAACTAAATACAATACAACAACACCAACAGAGGACGTGACCGAGAGAGACCCGTCACGACATATATGAGCCTAAACTCAAATGTGGCTGACATTGAGATATTTCCTGCCACTCCGTTTTGTTTTGTTTTAATCCAAAATCCAATATGACACATTAGTGTCCTAAATTGAGGCAGTGTGATGGATATTAATGACTTGTCCATTACAGTTTGCGACATCAATCTGAGCTTTTTTAAACCTATGACTAAAATTAACTGTCACTCCTCCATATCCCTCCGAATCATCTACATGCCTTATTGCTATCAGTGCAATATCCACCTCCTGAATAGCATCCCCACGAGATGGGACAGTAACCGTGGCGACCAAATAAAATGTCAACATTGTCATCCAGAAAGGATGTGAAGTTGTTTCAAGTGAATACAGTGTGCACCAATTTCCTGATTCGTTATGTATAATTGATAGGGCCTGCCAGATGTGGACTCAAATGTGTGGATGTGAAACAGCAGGCTATGTCCCCCGCTGAGCTCGCAGAAATTAGATTTCATCTCAGGGCCCCACATCTAAATCCCTAGCTCATATTTACTCACAGATGCTGTGCATGGTAAACGGATATGACCCCACATAAGTGGGGGAAAACTGCACAAAATACACTCAAATGAAAATGTTTTGAGCCATCACAACTGTTGTGGCTTCAGACTGTATACACTAAGTAATAATTGCGTATGTTTTACCCTTAAGGGAGTTCAGTCTGTTTGAATACACACCATGGATTTGACCTACTAAGATCCCAAATAACAAGTGCTAAATAGCATGTGCAAACTACAGAATTGCGTGCACTTGGGTTGTATGGTATACCGGTATTAGTATAGTACCACGATACTAATGACTCATAATCGGTACTATACCGACACCCCCCCCCCCCATCATCGTCACCTTGTGTCATTGCTGGTTTACGAGCAAAAGAGCATGTTCGGCAGCGCACAATCACAGAGTACTTACAAGCAGACACAGTGTGTAGACAGAAAAGGGAGAACGGATGCATTTTGGACTAAACACTAACGATTAATGTGAAGTTATAACACTGAAACACCCTCAGGAAGAGACGCTTTAAGACTTGGCTAGCTAGCTAGCAGCTAACATCCATCTGAATCACTAATCCTCGCCTCCATAGTGATAAATAAAGTAATGTTCTTACAAGTATCAACTCTGCAGGACGAGGAATAGCTAAACTTGCTTCACTACACACCGTAGCTCACCGGCGTGTCAATGTAAACAAACGCCATTGGTGGATCTACACCTGACATCCACTGTAATGATAGCAAGTACAGGAGCGTATGTAGTCGATACTACTATGATTACATCGGTATTTTTTAGCATCACAAAATCTTCTTTCGTTTTTTTTTAAGTTTATATTATGTTTATAAACTCAGGAAATATGTCCCTGGACACATGAGGACTTTGAATATGACCAATATATGATCCTGTATCGACTTGGTATCTGATTGATACTCAAATTTGTGGCATCATCCAAAACTAATGTAAAGTATCAAACAACAGAAGAATAAGTGATTATTACATTTTAACATAAGTGTAGATAGAACATGTTAAAAGAGAAAGTGAGCAGATATTAACAATAAATCAATCAATCAATGTTTTTATATAGCCCTAAATCACAAGTGTCTCAAAGGGCTGTACAAGCCACAACGACATCCTCGGTACAGAGCCCACAACAAGTAGATTAATAATTCATTTTCTACCACTTGTCCTTAATAATTCTGACAAAATAATAGAATGGAAAATGACACGATAAGTTACTGCATACATCAGCAGCTAAAATAGGAGCCTTTGTTTGCTTACTTACTAATAAAAGACAAGTTGTCTTGTATGTTCACTACTTTATTTAAGGACAAACTTGCAATAAGAAACATATCTTTAATGTACCCTAAGATGTGTTGTTAAAATAAAGCCAATAATGCAGTTTTTTGTGGTCCCCTTTAATTAAAAGTATCGAAAAGTATCGAAATTACCGGTACCAACATATTGGTTTTGGGACAAAACTAGCGTTATAGTGGTCGTGTTGCGAGGAATCTACGAAGTAAGTGGTGAAAACCGCTCTATTTAAATGAGGTTTTTGCGTGTATTATTGGCTATCACCGTAAAGACAATAATTTCCTACAGGACTATATGCTCCAACCTGAGGTGTTTTACTATGGATGGAACATAGTAACACAAGACAATAACAGTAACCTAGTTTTAGCACCCCCGCCTTCTGGCCGAATGCAGCTGAGATAGGCTCCAGCATCCCCGCGACCCCGAACGGGACAAGCGGTAGAAAATGGATAGATGGATAGTTTTAGCACGCTGAAAGTGATCTCTGGGAGGCGCATGTTTTGGATACAATGCATTTTGAAGATAGGAGATACATTAACAATATACTCTATCTTCTATATGAAAATAAAAAGGTAATGGTGAAAATAAAAACGCCAGCAAACTGCAAAAAGTCAGTGTTCAAAAACAAGGAAAAAAAATACTAAAATTAGGGTTATTTTATTTGAACTAAGCTAAATTATCTGCCAATAGAACAAGAAAATTCGGCTTGTCAAGACTTTTCAAAACAAGTAAAATTAGCTAACCTCAATGAACCCCAAAATACCTTAAAATAAGTATATTCTCACTAATAACAAGTGCACTTTTCTTGGTAGAAAAAAAAGAGACCTTTTCGTTCAATATGTTGAAATATATTCTTAAATGAAGTAAATGCTAGTGCCATTATCTTGACATAATGATATGCGCTCGCCATCATGATTTTTTATTTCATGCTTGAAGTAAGAAATTATTACTTTAAAAAAGTAGTTTTATACTTGTGAGTGTTGATGACACAGCTTTGCAACAGTTCATATTCTAGTTTTAAGCATGTTTTACTCAATATAGGTCATCACTAGGGCTGCAACTAACAACTAATTTGATAATCGATTAATCTGTCGATTATTATTTTGATTGATCGATTAATAATCGGATAAAAGAGACAAACTACATTTCTATCCTTTCCAGTATTTTATTGGAAAAAAAACATTATACTGGCACCATACTTACTTTGATTATTGTTTCTCAGCTGTTTGTAAATGTTACAGTTTATAAATAAAGGTTTATAAAAAATAAAAAAAAAATAAAAAAATTAAAAAGTAGCCTCTGCGCATGCGCATAGCATAGATCCAACGAATCGATGACTAAATTAATCGCCAACTATTTTTATAATCGATTTTAATCAATTTAATCGATTAGTTGTTGCAGCCCTCGTCATAACATCTCAGCAACAAGCTGTAATATCTTACTGAGATCATTTAGGACCAAAACACTTAAAACAAGTAAAACACTCTAACATAAAATCTGCTTGGTGAGAAGAATTATCTTTTCAGACAGAAAATAAGCAAATATCACCCACGGCGTGGCGAAGTTGGTAGAGTGGCCGTGCCAGCAATCGGAGGGTTGCTGGTTACTGGGGTTCAATCCCCGCCTTCTACCATCCCAGTCACGTCCGTTGTGTCCTTGGGCAAGACACTTCACCCTTGCTCCTGATGGCTGCTGGTTAGCGCCTTGCATGGCAGCTCCCGCCATCAGTGTGTGAATGTGTGTGTGAATGGGTGAATGTGGAAATACTGTCAAAGCGCTTTGAGTACCTTGAAGGTAGAAAAGCGCTATACAAGTATAACCCATTTATCATTTATTTATCATTTATTTGAGATATTTCATCTTACTTAGATTTCACTTTTTGCAGTGCAGACACCAAAACAAATCAATTGAATTTGTTTTCTAATCAGCCCCTTAAGTCATCCAGCAGCTGTAATATTATAAAATGATATTGCTGAATCGACGATTCGTCTAATATTTTTTACATTTCTGACAGTCCATATACCGGTATGTTGACACACACACACACACACACATAAGATTCTCTCTCCATCTTCTGCGGGTCACCTCCTTTCTCACAGCCATTTGTCCGCAACTTCTAAATATGGATGCATAACAGCCACAGCAAAACAGTTTCAGTCTTGATAAATCACATTGCAAGTTTTAAATTATGATATTTGCATATCCTCCTCTCAGTATTGTGGGCGCTCTGACGATCAGCATATATTCGGAATATTCATGAAGACAGACGTGCTAAATAAATTGCACTTGCAAGTTTGCACATTTAATCTCAATCCTCACCAAATTTAGTAAATTAGCGTCATGTGCGCTATCAAGTTTGCACATGTTTAAATACACTTGTAGCTGTAGTCGATCAGGCCCTAAATGGACAAACATTATTCATATATGACATACAAATGGTAGTAATATGGAGTTGGTACGACCCCCATTGCATTGTGTGTCCGTGGGGTTATTTGTGAGAGGTGTTTGATGGTATTTGAAATCAGGATTGTAAGGTTCTTCTACATCAAAGCCAACCAATCTAGCTTTTTAAAAACACTGCCTTTTGTTCCGCGACGCATTAATGTGGGGCGGACAATTACCTTTCCAAAACTCTTTTAAATCTTGGAAATGATCCAAGTTGGATACTTGACATGAAAATGTATCAATTGGAATTCATGAAAATGAAACTGAAATATTACACAAACATAAAACTGGCATGACAGTTTTATGTTTAGGCAGCACGGTGGAACAGGGGTTAGTGCATGTTTCTCACAATACGAAGGTCCTGAGTAGTCCTGAGTTCAATCCCGGGCTCGGGATCTTTCTGTGTGGAGTTTGCATGTTCTCCATTTGACTGTGTGGGTTCCCTCCGGGTACTCCGGCTTCTTCCCACCTCCAAAGACATGCACCTGGGGATAGGTTGATTGGCAACACTAAATTGGCCCTAGTGTGTGAATGTGATGAGGTGGCGACTTGTCCAGGGTGTACACTGCCTTCCGCCCGAATGCAGCTAAGATAGGCTCCAGCACCCCCCGCAACCCCGAATGGGACAAGCAATAGAAAATGGATGTATGGAAAACTGGAATGATTTTTTTATATTTTTGAAATAACACTTATTGACTGATTGCTAGTCAATAAAACTGATATTATTTTTTGGTGTCATTAAAAATACACTAAATTGCCAAAAGTATTTGGCCACCCATCCAAATGATGAGAATCAGGTGTCCTAATCTCTTGGCCCGGTGTATAAAATCAAGCACTTAGGCATGGAGACTGTTTCTACAGACATTTGTGAAAGAATGGGCCTCTCTCAGTGATTTCCAGCATGAAACTGTCATAGGATGCCAACTATGCAACAAATACAGTCATGAAATTTCCTCGCTCTTAAATATTCCAAAGTCAACTTTATTATAAGAAAATGGAAGAGTTTGGGAACAACAGCAACTCAGCCACCAAGTGGTAGGCCACGTAAACTGACAGAGAGGGGTCAGCGGATGCTGAAGCGCATAGTTCAAAGATTTTCTGCACTGTCGGTTGCTACAGAGCTCCAAACTTCATGTGACCTTCAAATTAGCCCACGTGCAGTACGCAGAGAGCTTCATGGAATGGGTTTCCATGGCCGAGCAGCAGCATCTAAGCCATACATCACCAAGTCCAATGCAAAGCAGTGGTCCCCAATCGGTCCGGGCCGCACAAGAAATAAAAAAATAAAGAAAAAATAATATTTTTATTTTTGTATTTATTGTATTAAATCCACATAAAAAATACAATATATATGTTATATATCAATATAGATCAATACAGTATCTGCAGGGATACAATCCGTAAGCACACATGATACCGGTACCAACATATTGGTTTTGGGACAAAACTAGCGTGTATTATAGCGGTCGTGTTGCGAGGAATCTATTAAAACTGCGTGTACAATTACGTAAGTGGTGAAAACCGCTCTTTTAAATTTAAATGAGGTTTTTGCGTGTATTATTGGCTATCACCGTAAAGACAATAATTTCCTACAGGACTATATGCTCCAACCTGAGGTGTTTTACTATGGATGGAACATAGTAACATACGACAATAACAGTAACCTAGTTTTAGCACCCTAAAAGTAGGTTACCCCCCCCAAGGTCCCCCAAATTTTCAAACGTTGACCGGTCCGCAGCTACAAAAAGGTTGGGGACCACTGGTGTAAAGCACGTCGCCACTGGACTCTAGAGCAGTGGAGAAGCCTTCTCTGGAGTGATGAATCATGCTTTTCCATCTGGCAATTTAAAGGACCAGTCTTGGTTTGGAGGTTGCCTGGAGAACGCTACATTTCGGACTGCATTGTGCCGAGTGTAAAATTTGGTGGTGGAGGAATTATGGTGTGGGGTTGTTTTTTTCAGAAGTTGGGCTTGGCCCCTTGGTTCCAGTGAAAGGAACTTTGAATGCTCCAGGATACCAAAACATTTTGGACAATTCCATGGGATGGCACTTCAAGTTCATATGTGAGTAAAGGCAGGTGGCCAAATACTTTTGGCAATATAGTGTATGTAAAGTTTATATAACATGATTGTTGAAAAAAATCTAATCCTGTGCATAATTGACATGTAATTTTGTTTTAACAATCATCTTTTTGATTGATTGATTGGGACTTTTATTAGTAGGTTGCACAGTGAAGTACATATTCTGTACAATTGACCACTAAATGGTAACACCCGAATAAGTTTTTCAACTTGTTTAAGTCGGGGTCCACTTAAATTGATTCATGATACAGATATATACTATCATATATACTATCATCATAATACAGTCATCACACAAGATAATCACATTGAATTATTTACATTATTTACAATCAGGGGTTGTGGAGGGGGGGGGTATGGACATCAAGTAGTGGACATAGAGAGAGAGAGAGAGAGAGAGAGAGAGAGAGAGAGAGAGAGAGAGAGAGAGAGAGAGAGAGAGAGAGAGAGAGAGAGAGAGAGAGAGAGAGAGAGAGAGAGAGAGATATCAGAAGGCATAAGAAAAAGTATCTGCATTTCATTGTTTACATTTGATTATTAGCAATCCGGGGAGGGTGTTAGTTTAGGGTTGTAGCTGCCTGGAGGTGAACTTTTATTGCGGTTTTGAAGGAGGATAGAGATGCCCTTTCTTTTATACCTGTTGGGAGCGCATTCCACATTGATGTGGCATAGAAAGAGAATGAGTTAAGACCTTTGTTAGTTCTGAATCTGGGTTTAACGTGGTTAGTGGAGCTCCCCCTGGTGTTGTGGTTATGGCGGTCATTAAGGAAGTAGTTTGACATGTACTGATTTTATAGACTAGGCTCAGTGCAAGTTGTTTAACTCTGTCCTCCACCTTGAGCCAGCCCACTTTAGAGAAGTGGGTAGGAGTGAGGTGGGATCTGGGGTGGAGGTCTAGAAGTAACCTGACTAGCTTGTTCTGAGATGTTTGGAGTTTAGATTTGAGGGTTTTGGAGGTGCTAGGGTACCAGGAGGTGCATGCGTAATCGAAAAAGGGTTGAACGAGAGTTCCCGCCAGAATCCTCAAGGTGCTTTTGTTCACCAGAGAGGAAATTCTGTAGAGAAATCTCGTTCGTTGGTTAACCTTTTTGATTACCTTGGTTGCCATTTTATCACAGGAAAGGTTAGCCTCTAGAATGGAACCTAGGTAGGTGACCTCATCTTTCCTGGTGATAACAATGTCACCTACTTTTATGGTGAAGTCATTGACTTTCTTTAGTTTGATGTGGGACCCAAACAGGATGGATTCTGTTTTACCCAAATGTATGGATAGCTTGTTGTCAGCGAGCCAGGTGCAAGTTCTACAGAGCTCAGCACTGAGGATTTTCTCCACCTGTGACTTGTCCTTGCCGGTAGAGTCATCCGCAAACAAAAACAATTCACAGTCGCATGCCGATGACATGTCGTTTATGTATATTAGGAACAGTAAAGGTCCCAATATACTGCCTTGGGGGACTCCACAGCTTACTGAGAGGGGGGGGGGGGGGGGGGCACGGTGCCGTTCACCTCTACCACCTGTTCCCTCCCCTCCAAGTAAGATTGCATCCAGCTCCATGAGGTTTTGTTAAATCCGATTGCTCTGAGCTTATCCAACAGTATAGCGTGGTTAACGGTGTCAAAGGCCTTCTGAAGGTCCAGCATGACCATGCCGCAGTATTTGCCCGCGTCCACCTCATGTTTGATGTGGTCGGTCAGATAGAGAAGGCATGTGTCAGTGGAGTGGTTAGTTCTGAAGCCGGATTGGAATTTGTACATGAGTTTATTAGTGGCAAGGTAACTATCGACCTGATCATAAACTATTTTCTCCATTACTTTCGAAATGGAACTGAGAATAGAAACAGGTCGGTAGTTGCCAGGTTCCAATTTGCTTCCTTTTTTAAAGAGGGGAGTTACTCTTGCTATCTTAAAATCTTTTGGTACTTGGCCTTGTGTAATTGGTAGGTTTATTATGTGCGTGATGATCGGGGCAATGATGGAGGCAGAGTCCCTGAGGAATCTGGAGGGAATATTATCAAGGCCGGTGGCCTTGTTGGGGTGGAGCGCGCTCAATTTTTTAAACACCTCATCAGCTGTGACCATTTCTAATTCGAAATCATCGTTGGATACTCCTAGCGTTCTGTAGAAGGCTTTAATGTGTTCTACACCAAAGCGACCAGAGTGGTGGGACAGCTTGTTGAGATGCATGGTGTTTTTATAACATTTAAAGGCCTACTGAAATGACATTTTCTTATTTAAACGGGGTATAGCAGGTCCATTCTATGTGTCATATTTGATCATTTCGCGATATTGCCATATTTTTGCTAAAAGGATTTAGTAGAGAACATCGACGATAAAGTTCGCAACTTTTGGTCGCTGATAAAAAAGCCTTGCCTGTACCGGAAGTAGCGTGACGTCACAGGTTGAAGGGCTCCTCACATCTGCACATTGTTTACACCAGCAGCGAGAGAGATTCGGACCGAGAAAGCGACGATTACCCCATTCATTTGAGCGAGGATGAAATATTTGTGGATGAGGAACGTGAGAGTGAAGGATTAGAGTGCAGTGCAGGACGCCAGGATGTATCTTTTTTTGCTAGGTACAAGGGCTCATTGGATTCCACACTTTCTCCTTTTTCTATTGTGGATCACGGATTTGTATTTTAAACCACCTCGGATACTATATCCTCTTGAAAATGAGAGTCGAGAACGCAAAATGGACATTCACAGTGACTTTTATCGCCACGACAATACATCGGCGAAGCACTTTAGCTACGGAGCTAACGTGATAGCATCGTGCTTAACTGCAGATAGTAACAGAAGAAATAAGCCCCTGCCTGGAAGGATAGACAGAAGATCAACAATACTACTATTACTTCTACTATCAGGAGACACCGAACCAAACCCTGGACCTGTAACTACACGGTTAATGCTGTCCAGCCTGGCGAAGCCTAGCTATGCTGTTGCGAACGACGTCATTGAAGCTAACTTAGCTACGGGACCTCGACAGAGCTATGCTAAAAACATTAGCTCTCCACCTACGCCAGCCCTCATCTGCTCATCACCACCCGTGCTCACCTGCGTCCCAGCGATCGACGGCGCGACGGAGGACTTCAGATCATCGGTGCGGTCGGCGGCTAGCGTCAGATAGCGCGTCTGCTATCCGACTCAAAGTCCTCCTGGTTGTGTTGCTGTAGCCAGCCGCTAACACACCGATCCCACCTACAGCTTTCTTCTTTGCAGTCTCCATTGTTCATTAAACAAATTGCAAAAGATTCACCAACACAGATGTCCAGAATACTGTGGAATTTTGAGATGAAAACAGACGCTGTTTGTATTGGGACACAATGGCGTCCCAATACTTCCGCACAATCCGTGACGTCACGCGCAAACGTCATCATACAGAGACGTTTTCAGCCGGATATTTCCCGGGAAATTTAAAATTGCACTTAATAAGTTAACCCGGCCGTATTGGCATGTGTTGCAATGTTAAGATTTCATCATTGATATATAAACTATCAGACTGCGTGGTCGGTAGTAGTGGGTTTCAGTAGGCCTTTAAGTTTCATGCAACAGGCTGAAATGTTTCAGTTTTAACTGAATTTCCTTATATTATGTTAATAAAAATAACATACTTTTTTTTCTGCATACAACTTGAGAAAATAAAGAATTATTATCCAACTGGAGTGGTCTAGGCCAACTGATAAATGAATGGATAGGGGGCGTGTGTCTAATACCTTGGTGCACATAGTATAAACCGAGGAACAACATTTTCGCAACCTCATACCCAATTTATTTATGGTGTGTATGAGGTGCTGCTCGTATCAACCGATGTTGTGTGAGTCGGTATTGGAGTGAAATGTCTTTGTGCTGCTGCTGTGAGACTGTGTGTCTCTGAGGCAAGGAGGACATTACGTTGCCTTCCTGCATCAGTGGACACACTTCCGACTATTAGTTTTATATACATTCAAACAGGGCCGAATGCAGTGGAGGGAAAACAAAAAGAAAAATATACATTGTGCTTTTCTTTGGTTTATTTCGTTCTTGGTAAGATGCCATTCGCTGCAATCTGTTTGGGCACACGCAATATCCACTCTCTGTGTTCTGTTTCTTAGCCGTTCATGTAAGGAGGAGCACAGCTGCAGCCACGTAAAATCCCCTGAAGAGGGAGGATATGTGGACTTACATGTACACATGGACTCTGAGCATGGGGATGAGTGTATTTGTTTGCTCGCGTGTGCGAGTCCGAGATGAGGTGAGTCGTACAGGGGGAGGGTTTGGGTTTTTACACAGGCCAACCTTTAACAACAGTTAATCCCATAGGAGCTAACCTGCCATGGCCAGTGCTGGATTGAGTACATGTGTATGCGTGGTGGCGTGTTTGTGTGTATGTTGCCATTTCTGAAGGTTTCAAATATCAAATATTTAACATCTTTTCAAGCAAACATTAAAACTGTTATTGCTATTTGTGATCACACTATATACATATATACATATATATATATATATATATATATATATATATATATATATATATATATATATATATATATATATATATATATATATATATATATATATATATATATATATATATATATATATATATATACACACACTACCGTTCAAAAGTTTGGGGTCACATTGAAATGTCCTTATTTTTGAAGGAAAAGCACTGTACTTTTCAATGAAGATAACTTTAAACTAGTCTTAACTTTAAAGAAATACACTCTATACATTGCTAATGTGGTAAATGACTATTCTAGCTGCAAATGTCTGGTTTTTGGTGCAATATCTACATCGGTGTATAGAGGCCCATTTCCAGCAACTATCACTCCAGTGTTCTAATGGTACAATGTGTTTGCTCATTGGCTCAGAAGGCTAATTGATGATTAGAAACTTACTTAGACTTAGTTCCTCCCATTCCTGTTGGAACATTGGGCGACGAGTCCCCTCCATTTGTTCCGGTCACTGGCGACCCTTCTTGCTCCATGCCAGCTGACTCCCATCTCTCTCAGGTCTTCCTTGGCTGTTTGTCTCCACGTCTTCTTTGGCCGTCCTCTCTTCCTCTTTCCCCCTTCTGGCACCCAGTCCATTGCCACACTTGCCGGTCTCTCTTTTGGCAGTCGGAGTACGTGTCCAGCCATTCTCCTTCTCATATCAGAGACTATATCAGACAATGGTGCTACCCCTGCCCTTCTCATTACCTCTTCATTGGTGATGTGGTCTCTCCATGAGATCCTCAAGATGTATCTGAGGCACCGTCGGTGGAAGACATCCAGCTTGTTTGTAATGGTTGATGTCTTCATCCATGTCTCACAGGCATAGGTCACTGTAGGGATGACCACTGACATATAGAGGCGCAGCTTGGTGGACGTACTGATAGATTTTGATGACCAGATATTCCGGAGGCGTTGGAAGACTCCTGCAGCTTTTCCGATTCTGGTCTGTACATCCTTTTCTGCGTCTCCAGTGTTTGAGATGTTGCTTCCAAGATACGTGAAGTTCTCAACGTACTCTATGCCTTGTTCGCCTACGGTGAGCAGTGGAACGTTTTGGTCTTGTGCAACGGTCATGGCCTTGGTCTTCTCTTGGCTTATACGTAGGCCGACTTTTGCCCCTTGCTCATGCAGATTGTTAGTCAATTTTTGGAGTGCAGCGTAGGAATGGCTAAGCAGAGCCAAGTCGTCCGCAAAGTCCAGATCTGCCAGTCTGCCCCCTCCCCACTTAATGCCGAGGTTTGCTCCGACGACAGACTTCCTCATGACAAAGTCTATGACAATGATGAACAGTAAGGGAGACAAGATGCTACCCTGTCTTACCCCAGTCACAATGTCAAAGTCGTCGGTTGTCCTGTTGGTGGTTTTCACTCGACAGGTGGAGTTATGGTACAGGGCTCTGAAAATGTTGACGTACTTTGATGGTATACCGTATAGCTGGAGGATCTGCCACAGTGATTCCCGGTGGATACTGTCGAAAGCTTTCTTGAAATCAATGTAATTGATGATGAGGGGTGTCTGGAGTGCTTGGCACTGTTCTTGATTAGAAAACCCTTGTGCAATCATGTTCACACATCTGAAAACAGTTTAGCTCGCTACAGAAGCTACAAAACTGACCTTCCTTTGAGCTGTTTGAGTTTCTGGAGCATCACATTTGTGGGGTCAATTAAACGCTCAAAATGGCCAGAAAAAGAGAACTTTCATCTGAAACTCGACAATCTATTCTTGTTCTTAGAAATGAAGGCTATTCCACAAAATTGTTTGGGTGACCCCAAACTTTTGAACGGTAGTGTATATATATATATATATATATATATATATATATATATATATATATATATATATATATATATATATATATATATATATATATATATATATATATATATATATATATATATATATGTACATATATATGTATATATATATATATATACATGCATATACATATATACATATACATATATATATATATATATATATACTGTATATATAAATATATATATATACACACACACACACACACACATACATATACATATATATATACATATAAATATACTTGTATATATATATACATATATACACATATATATATATATATATATATATATATATATATATATATATATTTTTATATATATATATATATATATATATATATATATATATATATATATATATATATATATATATATATATATATATACGGATAAACCACAGAAACCTCGACTATATATGTATATATATATATACATATATAGTCGAGGTTTCTGTGGTTATACAGTGCTCAATACCGGGGTAGAGCGGAATATACGATAGGTCAGGAAAAAACACAGAGGCTATTTCATCCCTACAAGCCTGTTTCGCAGGTTTCCCTGCTCGTAAAATCGGGAAACTTGCGAAACAGGCTTGTAGGGATGACATTTTCCTGATCTAACGTGTGTAAATATATATATATATATATATATATATATATATATATATATATATATATATATATATATATATATATATATATATATATATATATATATATATATATATATATATATATATATATATATTAGGGTTGTACGGTATACAATTAGTAATAAAGTACTGCAAATTTAAAGTGATAAATGATAAATGGGTTATACTTGTATAGCACTTTTCTACCTTCAAGGTACTCAAAGCGCTTTAACAGTATTTCCACATTCACCCATTCACACACACATTCACACACTGATGGCGGGAGCTGCCATGCAAGGCGCTAACCAGCACCCATCAGGAGCAAGGGTGAAGTGTCTTGCCCAAGGACACAACGGACGTGACTAGGATGGTAGAAGGTGGGGATTGAACCCCAGTAACCAGCAACCCTCCGATTGCTGGCACGGCCACTCTACCAACTTCGCCACGCCGCCCCCAGTATTATATGAATAGCGGTATGTGCTTTTGAAAAAATACTGTTTTATGCCTATATAACAACACACATATATTGGAATATTAAGGGAAATCCTAAATTGGTTGGTATTTAAATGTGTACTTTCCTACATTGTTATGAAAAAATATGTTTTATAACCGGTGTAAACAACGATGATGATGATTATACGACAATTTGTTAATTATCGCCTATAAGTCTTGCACACTGTTGAGTTAGATTGAAAAAATCTTGCGATTTTCACACTGCTAAATTTGAATCAAAACATGTTTTATTCAGTTAGACATGTAGTATTTAGAAGGCTGTCAGCGTTAGTCAAGTAGCTAGCTGCTGGCGACAAACAACACACAGTATTTTGGAAAAAAACATGTTGTTTGTTCACTTTTGGTCTTGGGTAAGCACGCAAATGAATGAGTATTATTTTTGGAGCAGTAGCACAATGATCAAAGTATTTAAAAGTAATAATGAGCTTGTTTTTTTCAGAGAGAACTGCTTTCAAAATGAGACTGGGCACCCTCACGGACACAGAGGAGATGGAAGCCGTATATTATGCGCAATTTGAATGACAGACAATGAGCAATAACAAACTTTGCATTCTGAAATTCTTCACCGGTATAAAAACTGACTCCGTTGGTGAGATTTAGACCACTTTGGCTTCAACGATGGCGGCAGTTTACTCAAATCTCTTGTCCATTGGATGTGCTCCTATGCCTAATGTAACTTATTTTTTCCAGGTTGCGAGCCTTTGGAACAGGGTACAGTTTTACTCGGTACGGTCCCTTAATTTTTTAAATTTTGTACGATTCATTTTAACGCAGTATGTTTCTCTCTCTCACATTACCGCGGGTACAGTACAGGCAAGTAAACAAAAGCTTTGGCCAACAACAATGGCTACAACGTCCACACAATTCAGGGCAAAATCAAAGCGCCCTTCCGAGCCCTGGCTTCCTGTGCACCTAAGATGCTACTTTAAGGTTCTATTACATCCATATAAAATATTAAAACGGTCTAGCTCCATCTTATCTTTGCTGATTGTATTGTACCATATGTCCTGGCCAGAAATCGGCGTTCTAAGAACTCTGGCTTATTAGTGATTCCCAGAGCCCAAATTAAGTCTGCAGGCTATATAGCGTTTTCTATTCGGGCTCCAGTACTCTGGAATGCCCTACCAGTAACAGTTAAAGATGCTGGCTTAGTAGAAGCATTTAAGTCATCTTAAAACTGATTTATACACCGCAGCCTATAAATAAGCCCCTTTTTAGACCAGTTGATCTGCTGTCTCTTTTTTCTAAATTGTCCCCCTCTCCTGCCTGAGAGGTTATCAGGTGGCCATGGATCAGTTTCCACGAAGGAGGCGCTACCTGTTCCAAGTCGGGACCCGGCTGCAATAGTTGGTGACGTCTCTGCGCTGCCGACTTGTCTACATGCAAGATGACTCCCTGGAGACTGGACTCTCACTTTATTAACCCTATACACTCCGCATCCATTGCACCAGTCACCCGGGGGGAATGGTACCCACCAAGGTTTCTCATTGTGCCCATTGGGTTAAGATTGTTTTTTTTTCCCTGATGTTGGATCAGAGCCGAGGATGTCGTTGTGGTTTGTGCAACCCTTTGAGGCATTTGTGATTAAGGGCTGTATAAATAAACTTTGACGGATTGATATTCTTATATTTGGCCCAAATATAGACAAATAAGATAATGAAAGCTAGATGATCAAAGTTCACTAACAAGTTCTCTTAAATAGTTTTTGCTCATGAAAATTAATCTAGCAGTCATTTCCCGTAATGTCAATTAGTTTTTGAGTAATGGGTAAATAACTAGCTGTATATGAAACGCCACCTTTTCCGTTGCCAGGCTCGATTAGCCGCCCCATCTTGGCGTGACGTCATCGACAGAACTGGAGTCCATTTCCTTGCATAGACAGGGTGGATAAAGGCATGTAGAACTATTATTTTAACCACTTTTTTGGATGTTTTTGTCACCCTGGTCCATTTTTCTGCATTTTCCTGCAGGTCCTGACTCAAATTTAGCTTCAGTCAAACTCCGACCAAAACCCTTCTTCTTTTGAAGCCTCCTAGGTCTGTCCCATTTTGCACAAGTACATTTGACCGTAGAGGTCCATACTTTACTCATATTCCCATCATTTGGAAATGTATGCAGGCTGACCCATTTTTTGTTGTATTTCTACAACCTGCAACAATGCATCTGGCAGTTACATTTTCTAATCCCGTCAAATTCTGCACCCAAATAATGTGTTTTGGTATAAGGATGCTACCAAAACACATACTGCACAATATGAAATTGCTTTCAGTCTTCTGTAGGTAATGTCAGCCGGCTGATGCAGGCCCACCGACATTTTAGAGCTAAAATTAGGCTTCCCAAAAAGAGCTACAACTTTATAGAAAACAAGTCGAAAATCACTAATGTGTCTATTTTGGGGGGGATTTTACCTGTCGACATATTTTTTAGGTCCAGATCTATGATATAAATGCTAATGTTGTCAGTATTACGGAGGCCTTTTGAAGAAAATGCAGGAACACTTTAGTATGGGGAACATATTCTAAGTAACAGAGACTTAATTTAGAGTTATTTGGACACTAGGGGAACATATAAGGGTTAGGGTTACTAATAGCAATAATTCTGATGTTATTGAGGGAAGACTCTTAGTCAACGGCTTACTGGTTGTATAATAAGGCCATGCAGAATAAGGCATTAATAAGTACTTAATAATGACTAATTAAGAGCCAATATGTTACTAATTTGCATGTTAATAAGCAACTAATTAATGGTGAATATGTTCCCCATACTAAAGTGTTACCCAAAATGCATACCATACCATACCATACCAACAGTCTTTGAATCCATTCAGGTCATTCAGATTCAATAATGAATTGGTGGAGAATTACAAGTCTGCAGATTGGGGCGGGGACGCAAATATTAAGACACACTATTACTTTCTACCTTTATTGTTATGAAAATTAATTATGGTTTCAAAGCATTGCTTTGATACCATAATGGTGTTCTATGTTTCACCTTCTGCTCATTATTATTTTGTTGTTTGTTTAAATCTATTCCGTGTTCGCTTTTATTGGCAGGGCAGACGCCAATGGGTGGCATTCTATCTTGTTATGGTATTAAATTGTGTGACATTATCTGTTGCTATTGTACATGGTTAGTTTTCAGTGATTATAAACTGAAAGATTTTTAAAATACATTGCATGAAATATTCCCGACTATCAAAAAAAGCTCTTGCGCATTAATTTGCAACAGTAGAGGTAAGTACGGAATTTGGTATTTTTATTAGCACCGACCGAATACTGTCAGTACTACGGGGTAATTATTTACATAAAAACAAACATATTTTGATACTTTTGTTGCACGTGCCGTCACGTGAGACATGCAGGCTCGGCTTAAATACTTGGCAAGCAACAAAACACATTTAAGTAGCATTCAGAGCGCACTTAGCCAAGCTGCCTTGAGGTAATGTTAGAATTTTCCATGTCAACAAAGCAAGTATATTTGATAGAAAACACTCAAACGTACAGAAAGACTCCACTTCACAAAATGTGCTAGCTCAATGCTAATTTATATTGGATTTGCCATAGACATGCTACTGATTAACATTAGCGATTGTACATAGCAATTTCAACTCCTTCATATTTGGTAATGAAAACTACAACGAAGATGCATGTTGCAATCAAACAGCTAGTGTGTAGTAAGTACAACACTTACAGTATAAATACTTTGTTGGGCTCAACCAAAGAGTAGATTCAGCTTAATAGCAAAGACTACTTCCTGGCTCGGCAACACACCATAGACTATAAACTACTGCCATCTAATGTCTCGGAATTGCAACTGCATGCAACGTCTACTAAACAAAATATAACAATGGGACAGTGCATTTATCATTATCAGCTCACTGTTACACCGATGCCTAGAGGGCGCTAACTTTCCAATGTATTTTAAGCGTTATATGCCGTCCTCTACCGGCTTCTATGACGTAAGGACGTAACGACTTACGTATGACACTAATGACTAATGACACAGATTTGGATAGTTAGCATTAGCTATCATTGAATGTATATTCTATCATATTGTTCGTGGCTTCTCTTGGACTGTTTTTGTATGTGTGCACGCGCTCTCTGCGAGTACTTGTTGACAAGACCGGGTGAGTGACTGCCGTAAACTGCCGGTAAAAACAAAAACGAAAATGTTACACAAACTTAGTAATTGTGAAAATATATACAGTTTTAGCATATATATGTTTCGTCAAACCACTATCCATCCATCCATTTTCTACCGCTTGTTTCTTTTTGGAAATGTATTTAGGCCGTAGCTGGAGGGGGGTGCTGGAGCCTATCTCAGCTGCATTCAGGCTGTAGGCGGGATACACCCTGGACAAGTCGCCACCTCATCGCAGGGCCAACACAGATAGACAGACAACATTCACACTCACATTCACACACTAGGGCCAATTTAGTGTTGCCAATCAACCTATCCCCAGGTGCATGTCTTTGGAAGTGGGAGGAAGCCGGAGTACCCGGAGGGATCCCACACAGTCACGGGGAGAACATGCAAACTCCACACAGAAAGATCCCAAGACCAGGATCGAACCCAGGACCTTCGTATTGTGAGGCACATGCACTAACCCCTAATGGTAACATAAGGTAGCTAATTATCCATCCATCCTTTTTCTACCGCTTATTCCCTTCGGGGTCGCTGGAGCCTATCTCAGCTACAATCGGGCGGAAGGCGGGGTACACCCTGGACAAGTCGCCACCTCATCGCAGGGCCAACACAGATAGACAGACAACATTCACACTCACATTCACACACTAGGGCCAATTTAGTGTTGCCAATCAACCTATCCCCAGGTGCATGTCTTTGGAAGTGGGAGGAAGCCGGAGTACCCGGAGGGAACCCACACAGTCACGGGGAGAACATGCAAACTCCACACAGAAAGATCCCAAGACCAGGATCGAACCCAGGACCTTCGTATTGTGAGGCACATGCACTAACCCCTAATGGTAACATAAGGTAGCTAATTATCCATCCATCCTTTTTCTACCGCTTATTCCCTTCGGGGTCGCTGGAGCCTATCTCAGCTACAATCGGGCGGAAGGCGGGGTACACCCTGGACAAGTCGTCACCTCATCGCAGGGCCAACACAGATAGACAGACAACATTCACACTCACATTCACACACTAGGGCCAATTTAGTGTTGCCAATCAACCTATCCCCAGGTGCATGTCTTTGGAAGTGGGAGGAAGCCGGAGTACCCGGAGGGAACCCACACAGTCACGGGGAGAACATGCAAACTCCACACAGAAAAATCCCAAGACCAGGATCGAACCCAGGACCTTCGTATTGTGAGGCACATGCACTAACCCCTAATGGTAACATAAGGTAGCTAATTATGTTATTTTTGCTTTGAAAAATGTATCTTTGAGCAATTTGTGAACAGTCCCTTTAAATGGTAGAACCAAAAAAAATATATTTTATTATTAAACAATTAAAATTTACAGTATTAAGACATGAACACACACAGGCGTACGGGTAATTGGTACCATATCGATTCAAATGTGAAAGGTCCCCATTCCTATGCAAGTATGAACCTCTCAAAGACTGTCCTTCAGCAGTACATCATCATGGTGCTCCTTTAAAAAGCTCAAACTACAGTATGTCATTTTACTTTGTTTCGCAATATATAATTCAGAGAGGCACTTGGAAGGAAATATTACACCTGACAGGCGAGCCCACCATTGTGTCGTTTATCAAAACCCAAAAAATAGACAATTCAGCTCAGCCTCACATTGATTCCGTGATCTCCTTCATATCTGTGTACCTGCACTTTGCATGCGGGGAAATCTCAACCCGTAGTCAGTGTTTGTGAAATCAAGCCAGGGATGTTTTTCTGCCGCGACAGAGAGCCTATTTTTGGCTCTGATATGTCGCTGTTCCCATGAGCACAATTTAAAATATTCACTGTGGCATCTCTCGATGTCACAGCTTTCCATCGTCCTTAGCATCTTCATCAGATGTGACGCGGGGAAACACACTTGTGCTTTTGGCTTCCTGACAAATTAATGCAGCACTGTCGACACTGTTTGGAGACTTTAACACTGCAGTGCTGGAGGGAGATTGTCTTAACACACACATGCAAGCCCATGCAGCTTCTATCTTGAGGGCCCTAAAACGCAAGGTGTCATGGTCTGTCCTTTGGGGGTGTAGATACCTCTAAATCTTGCATATTCCTGTAGTTGCCAGAAAGTGAAACAGGTCTTGGTACTATCGTTGCTAGTAGCTGTCTCCACGGAGAACATAGTCACTGTTCTTTCCAGGGTGCTGGGGTCGGGGGTTCAATACGAGGTGGATCCACAGAGGGGTAGTTTGTTCTGTACAGCTGTTTAATGGAGACCGGAGGGAGAGGAGGAGTGGTCGAGGCTGCACAGCGACGCTGTTTCCCATCGACTCGCCCTCCTCTCTCCTAATGAGCATTCTATTAGAAGCTTGGGGACTTATCTCGGCAGTTAGCCATACGGAGGAGGCTGGCTAACAATGAACGCGCTTAGCTTAACAGCTGTTCTCTCTCTCTCCAATTCCACCTCCCATTCCCGCTTAATGAAGCCTTCGCCGAGCGAGGACGTGACGGGGAACAGCCACAGACACCCAGGCAGGGAATCGCAGTTACTCACAGCCGCCTCATAAAAAGTCTGCAAGGAGGACTGCGTCACCGATACGACCGCGAAGACACCAATTAGATAGTGGCTCTAAGGGGAGCTGTAAGAATAGCATAACGGGCAAGAGCAGACATTTTTATGAGCCCTGTGCTGACAAAATAAACACTGGATGACACCTTTGTATGAGGGTAACAACCAGATCACTGTGACAATTTTGGTGAAATGTTGCATTTGTACATGTCATCACGCTCCAGGGCGTTTTGTGAGAGAGAGTTGTGTTCACGTCGGCGCGCATTGATCGAGATTAATGGTTAGTTCGCATCTGAAATACTGCAGAGGGTGCATGCTCTCCAAACAGCCTTCACTTAAGCAGGCAGGAATATTTTAAGAGTGATGCCCAGTCATAAAAACATGATGCGGCATTATCTTAGACCCATAAAAAGCACTATTTCTTTGAGTTAAATGCTGTGGCGTCCATGTCTAGTAGGGGGGTCACCTTCGAATAAGACTAACTTTGTTCAACAGGCACTTTTGCTGCAAGGAGAGGAAAGGAGAGACCGAGAAAGGAGATGGTTTCACATGCTTTACAAGAGAGGCGTCCTCACAAAGTGTTTTTTGAGAGTCTGCAATTATTCACTTTGCCTCAATTAGCCGGATGAGCTTAGGTGTGAAAGTAGGCAGAGTTTGGAGTACTCTGCAAATACTTCACACAGGCACTCACACTTCTGTATTGCATACTAAAGAGATCATTACGAACAACTTTGAAGAAACACTTGCTTTCTCCTGTTTGTCTTTAATCTTCTTTTTGGTTTTCACGGCTCCATCCGCTCTTGTAAGTTGTCATCGAACAGACGGGAACAGAACATGTTTCTGAGCCACTTCATCGCTCTGCTTTGTCAGCAAACCCGTCCTCAGCATTTCCTCATGCACAGTTACCAAAGGATCCAGCTAATTAGCTGAAATAGTATCATTTATTTTGTTTTGCGTCTCGAGTCATTATGTTTCACATCAACACTGTATGAGACCAAAAAGTTGGGCAGCTTTTAAAAGGCAGAAGTACAAAAACGTCAAAAAGAGAAATTAATTATGAGCTGTTTTCTGGCTATTTGTACCGCGTTAGGTTGTGAGTGAAAATTTAGGTTACCAGTCTCCACACAGCTATGCAGACATTTTTCTGACTTAAAAGCAAACATGTTACATGTTAAAAATGTGGTGTTTTTGCAGGGGAACAGAACAACATATTGGAATTTAAATTCATCTAAATTAGGGGTGTCAAACTCAAACTTAAGCTACTATTGTCATTTTATTGTAGTTTAGCTTAGCTACATTTTTCTGGAGATAATTTCATTGTAGTGAAGCTACATTTAATGTAGAATAACATGTAACCTTAGCTTACTACATTTTACAATAGCTTGCCCAACACTAGTCACCGCAATTTAAGTGGATAATTTTTCAGTTTGTCACGTGTAATCGTTCAATCTAGTCACAATTATTTTGCTAGCAGGTAAGCGGACTAGTGTTAATACGTGGGGTGTAGTTTACATGCTCAGAGCCAGAAGAGGTTCGGGGTATAATACTTTCATTACTTTGAAAAGTTAGCGCCCTCTTGGCAGCCGCTTAAAGTTGCAAACATCCCCTTTAGGAAGTGGAACAGGAGGACACAAACATTAGTAACACTAGCATAGATATGTGAGCTACAATGCTATTATTACAGTTAGAGATGTCCGATAATATCGGCCGATAAATGCTTTAAAATGTAATATTGGAAATTATCTGTATCGTTTTTTTAATTATCAGTATCGCTAATTTTTTTAAATTTTTTTATTAAATCAACATAAAAAACACAAGATACACTTACAATTAGTGCACCAACCCAAAAAACCTCCCTCCCCCATTCACACTCATTCACATTCATTCACACAAAAGGGTTGTTTCTTTCTGTTATTAATATTCTGGTTCCTACATTATATATCAATATATATCAATACAGTCTGCAAGGGATACAGTCCGTAAGCACACATGCTTGTGCGTGCTGCTGGTCCACTAATAGTACTAACCTTTAACAGTTAATTTTACTCATTTTCATTAATTACTAGTTTCTATGTAACTGTTTTTATATTGTTTTACTTTCTTTTTAATTCAAGAAAATGTTTTTGATTTATTTATCTTATTTTATTAATTTTTTAAAAAAGGACCTTATCTTCACCATACCTGGTTTTCCAAATTAGGCATAATAATGTGTTAATTCCATGACTGTGTATATCGGTATCGATTGATATCGGTATCGGTAATTAAGAGTTGGACAATATCGGTATATCGGATATCGGCAAAAAGCCATTATCGGACATCCCTAATTACAGTCACTTTTTAATAGAAATATCATGCTGGATTGCCCTACTTGCTAAAAAACAAACAAAACAAAACAAAAAAACAGTGATTATAATGTTCTTATCTCAGTGTGGGAACTGGAGAGTAAACATCACGCTAAACGCTATCCATAATGAACACATGAGCCGTCGCTGTAGAATCGGGAACTTTTCTGGGTTCATTCACCATGGCACACAGTGAAAACTGTCAAAAAAGACAGAAAAAATAAAGAATAAAATGTCTGTTGGCTTTTTAACATGACAATGCATAACTTCATGCCGTCTGAATTAGCATAACCTGCGATTAGCATAGCGTTTTTTTTAACATAAATTGTAAAGTATTTGCCCGAAATAATGTCTGATATCTGTACACAAACAACTGATAAATGCACCACCACTACTTACGACATTGATTTGTCAGTCCTGTGTTAAGGATGCGAACAGATTGCTGCTGCTGCTCAAAACCTGATGGCTTCCCTCTCTGTCCTTGTTTTGACGAAAACAGGAAGTGGTGTGCCTGTGCATCTAACTACATTGTCCCACCAGAAACAAACAAAAAATGACATGGCCTTACAAAATAAGATAGTTAACGTTTAGGAAATATTTTTATAAACATCACAGTGATCAAATTTACTGCTCCCGAGTTATAGATGACTGGCTTTATTTTAAGATGTGTAGTGAAGCCTACATTTCCAAAAAAAAAAAAAAAAAAAAAAAACCAAGGTAGCTCTAATCTAGCTTGGGATGTGTTGGAGGCGGTGTTGTATTCATAAGGAAAAACTCAGAACTTCAAAAATGATCGTTTGACTGCATCCTCTCAAGCAAGTGACGGAGAGGATGGATGGCTTTAACAGGCTTTAAAGGCCTACTGAAACCCACTACTACCGACCACGCAGTCTGATAGTTTATATATCAATGATGATATCTTAACATTGCAACACATGCCAATACGGCCGGGTTAACTTATAAAGTGCCATTTTAAATTTCCCGGGAAATATCCGGCTGAAAACGTCTCTGTATGATGACGTTTGCGTGTGACGTCACGGATTGAACAGAAGTATTGGCACACCATTGTGTCCCAATACAATCAGCGTCTGTTTTCATCGAAAAATTCCACGGTATTCTGGACATCTGTGTTGGTAAATCTTTTGCAATTTGTTTAATGAACAGTGGAGACAGCAAAGAAGAAAGCTGTAGGTGGGATCGGTGTATTAGTGGCTGGCTACAGCAACACAACCAGGAGGACTTTGAGTTGGATAGCAGACGCGCTATCCGACGCTAGCCGCCGACCGCACCAATGATCGGGTGAAGTCCTTCGTCGCGCCGTCGATCGCTGGAACGCAGGTGAGCACGGGTGTTGATGAGCAGATGAGGGCTAGCGTAGGTGGAGAGCTAATGTTTTTAGCATAGCTCTGTCGAGGTCCCGTAGCTAAGTTAGCTTCAATGGCGTCGTTAGCAACAGCATTGCTAGGCTTCGCCAGGCTGGACAGCATTAACCGTGTGGTTACAGGTCCAGGGTTTGGTTCGGTGTCTCCTGATAGTAGAAGTAATAGTAGTATTGTTGATCTTCTGTCTATCCTTCCAGTCAGGGGCATGTTTCTTCTGTTTCTATCCGCAGTTAAGCACGATGCTATCACGTTAGCTCCGAAGCTAAAGTGCTTCACCGATGTATTGTCGTGGAGATAAAAGTCACTGTGAATGTCCATTTCGCGTTCTCGACTCTCATTTTCAAGAGGATATAGTATCCGAGGTGGTTTAAAATACAAATCCGTGATCCACAATAGAAAAAGGAGAAAGTGTGGAATCCAATGAGCCCTTGTACCTAAGTTACGGTCAGAGCGAAAAAAGATACACCCTGGCGTCCTGCACTGCACTCTAATCCTTCACTCTCACTTTCCTCATCCACAAATCTTTCATCCTCGCTCAAATTAATGGGGTAATCGTCACTTTCTCGGCCTGAATCACTCTCGCTGCTGGTGTAAACAATGTGCAGATGTGACTTCAACCTGTGACGTCACGCTACTTCCGGTGCAGGCAAGGCTTTTTTATCAGCGACCAAAAGTTGCGAACTTTATCGTCGATGTTCTCTACTAAATCCTTTCAGCAAAAATATGGCAATATCGTGAAATGATCAAGTATGACACATAGAATGGACCTGCTATCCCCGTTTAAATAAGAACATTTCATTTCAGTAGGCCTTTAAGGACATATATAAAGTCATTAAAAGGTACATTTTGCATAAAACATTACCTTTAAATGCAATGAAGGGCCCCTCTAAAGCTGACAGGATTGGCAGTTATGTCATAGTTCTGGACCTACATGTTTTTTCTACAAATGTGATTTTAGGATTATTTTAAGCACATTTTGGAATGCCCACTTTTAGCTCCGAAATGTGCTGATGTCACCCACAGAAGACTTGAGGCAATTTCAAATTGCGTAGTATGTGTTTTGGTAGCATCTTCATCCTGAATCACACAGAATTTGAAGGAATTATCAAACATGTCTGCCAGATGCATTGTTGCAGGTACTAACAATAGCGCGAAAGAAGGGATCAGCCTAAATACATTTCCAAATGGTGGGAATATGAAGAATATACGGACCTCTCCAGACAAATTGCCTCAAGCATAATGGGATGGACCAAGCGACAACAGTGTCATTTGCAGAGTCATCTGTTTGGATTTGGATGAAAATAATTTAAAAATGCAATCCTAAAAATCAGGAGCACCCAGAAAGACTGAGTCACAACCTCCAGAAAAACGGATAAAGAATAACAGACACGACATTTAAAAAACGAGAGAAAATGAAAGTAAGCCGTTAGTATTGTATTTTGCGTCCTCTTCTGCTGATGTTTTCCTCAAGATGCTTAAATAAATGATGAAAGATCACGAGGAAGCACAGGCTATAGGTGTCTATGTGTAGTGAGTCTTATTCTGTGTTGTGTAGTTTTTTTTAAATAAAAGACCCTTCACCATGCCGTCATTTCATTATTTATTTGTAACCTGTGTTGGAAACACGAAACAACACATACAGGTCTCAACTTTCTGGCGGACTGATATCTGCTCCTTGCAATCAAAAGTCCGAAGGAAGAGGAAGTAAAAAACATTCATTCGTATAAAAATAATAATAAATTCAATTACATTAACAAAAACGTTTTATCACAAAATAATAATACTGCACAAATCCACATACCTGTGTTGGAAACACGAAACAACACATATAGGTCTTAACTTTCTGGCGGACTGATATCTGCTCCTGTGTGGTGTAAATACCATGCATAAATACTACCAAACAATTCACACAGTCGACGCTCTACTTCTAAATAAACGAAATTGTGCATAAAAATTACTTTAAACAACACATCACTTGTACCCACAACATTATTGGGTTAACTTTTAAAGTATCTAGGAACGTTTAGGAAGAATATTTACAAAATGAAGAAACACGGAGCAGTGAAGAACTATTACCTTGCACTCAAAAGTCCGAAGGAAAAGGAAGTAAAACAGTCGACAAAACAGCAAAGATACTTCCCGCACCGGACATCCGGTTCTTCAAAATAAAAGTGATAGTTCAAAATAAAATATAACACCCTGTCTAGTTCATAATAGAGCGTAACAACATCACACTATTACATTTGGAAGAGAAGATGGAAGAGGACGGAAGTCCATCCATCTTCGGAGAAGGGGGGGGGGGGTGCTGGAGCCTATCCCAGCTGCATTCGTGCGGAAGGCGGGGTGCACCCTGGACATCGCAGGGCCAACGCAGATAGACAGACAACATTCACACTCACGCTCCCACACCGATTTAGTGTTGGGGTGAACAAGGGGATGCAGAGGTCAAATTTCACCACACCTAGTGTGTGTGTGACAATCATTGGTACTTTAACATTCACTTTTTAACTTAAAAACATGCAATAAAGTACTGAAATAATAGTTTTACATGCCTATATCCACACTGTTTATGCGGGAGAATGGGCTCCATTTCTGTAGATGCCGTCACACAAAGAGAGGGCAACATATCGAGTCTGGTGATGGAAAGGGGGCGATCCAAGTGCTGTTATTGATAAATTGATATCATGGAAAATGACTGCCAGATTCATTTTCCATCCATCCATCCATCTATGTTCTGCCGCTAGTCCCGTTCGGGGTCACATGGGTGCTGGAGCCTATCTCAGCTAGATTCGGGCGGAAGGCGGGGTACACCCTGGACAAGTCGCCACCTCATCGCAGGGCCAACACAGATAGACAGACAACATTCACACTCATATTCACACACTAGAACCAATTTAGTGTTGCCAATCAACCTATCCCCATTGTCAGGGGCAAAAAATACATACAGAGAACTTTTAGATGAAATGTCGATCATTTGGACGCAATGGGTCTACTACCATGAATTGATTAACGTGGACCCCGACTTAAACAAGTTGAAAAACTTATTCGGGTGTTACCACTTAGTTGTCAATTGTACGGAATATGTACTGCACTGTGCAATCTACTAATAAAAGTTTCAATCAATCAATCAATGGGTGCTTTAAATGCATTTCTAGGGGGACGGCGTAGCGTCATTCACAAACAAGGATGGGGCGAGTGTCACCACTTTGTCAACAAATGCGTGAGCAAATTGTTGAACAGTTTAAGAAAAACCTTTCTCAACCAGCTATTGCAAGGAATTTAGGGATTTCACCATCTACGCTCCGTAATATCATCAAAGGGCTCAGAGAATCTGGAGAAATCACTGCACGTAAGCAGCTAAGCCCGTGACCTTCGATCCCTCAGGCTGTACTGCATCAACAAGCGACATCAGTGTGTAAAGGATATCACCACATGGGCTCAGGAACACTTCAGAAACCCACTGTCAGTAACTACAGTTGGTCACTACATCTGTAAGTGCAAGTTAAAACTCTCCTATGCAAGGCGAAAACCGTTTATCAACAACACCCAGAAACGCCGTCGGCTTCGCTGGGCCCGAGCTCATCTAAGATGGACTGATACAAAGTGGAAAAGTGTTCTGTGGTCTGACGAGTCCACATTTCAAATTGTTTTTGGAAACTGTGGGCGTCGTGTCCTCCGGACCAAAGAGGAAAAGAACCATCCGGATTGTTATAGGCGCAAAGTTGAAAAGCCAGCATCTGTGATGGTATGGGGGTGTATTAGTGCCCAAGACATGGGTAACTTACACATCTGTGAAGGCACCATTAATGCTGAAAAGTACATACAGGTTTTGGAGCAACATACAGTATGTTGCCATCCAAGCAACGTTACCATGGACGCCCCTGCTTATTTCAGCAAGACAATGCCAAGCCACGTGTTACATCAACGTGGCTTCATAGTAAAAGAGTGCGGGTACTAGACTGGCCTGCCTGTAGTCCAGACCTGTCTCCCATTGAAAATGTGTGACGCATTATGAAGCCTAAAATAGCACAAGGGAGACCCCCGGACTGTTGAACAACTTAAGCTGTACATCAAGCAAGAATGGGAAAGAATTCCACCTGAGAAGCTTCAAAAATGTGTCTCCTCAGTTCCCAAACGTTTACTGAGTGTTGTTAAAAGGAAAGGCCATGTAACACAGTGGTGAACGTGCCCTTCCCCAACTACTTTGGCACGTGTTGCAGCCATGAAATTCTAAGTTAATTATTATTTGCAAAAAAAAAATACAGTTTATGAGTTTGAACATCAAATATCTTGTCTTTGTAGTGCATTCAACTGAATATGGGTTGAAAAGGATTTACAAATCATTGTATTCCATTTATATTTACATTTAACACAATTTCCCAAATCATATGGAAACGGGGTTTGTACAATATGAAATTGGATATACGGCATTTGGTATGAACCTGAACCATGGTGGTAAACTGGCAGGTTTTGCAACAGCCCTGCCCTGTTTGTTGGTATGCACTGAGAATGACTCTCTGTTGCCTCTCTTAAGTTTTAAAACCTTTTACAGCCACACTCACTTTGGCTGCTCGTGTTCTGTGAGGTTACACAGTGTCGGCCCTTTATAGTGGAGCTTCCTGCTTGTCAGCATGATTGTCCAACTTTCTCTCAATTGGGAATTCTTTGTGCTCACACTATGCAAATTTCCCGTCGAAGGCTAATGCCTTTGAACTGTGCAGGATTCATCGCGGCAGAAATGTTACTGATGTGACGGCGTGATCACACAGTATTAGAGAGAGACATATGAGGTCTTCGTGCTCTCTCTTCTTTCAAATACATGACAAAACACCCCTGCACTGAGCCACAACAATATAAGCACGTGTCTTACAATAGACTAAAGTATATTTTCCCTTTGCGTAGTTCTACCCATAACTCTAAATATACGGTACTCACCTGTAAAGTAGACGGTGACTACATTTCCTCTAACTGTGGCAGTGTTTACTTCATGAGTTTAAAAACACACTTACATATTTCAAAAAATGTGCTCCACTTTTTCCACATTTTGTTATATTATTCCTTAATCCGAAATGGAATAAATAAATTGTTGTCCTCAGAATTCGACAGATATTACCCCATCATGACAAAGTGCAAATATATATATGTTTTTAATTGCAAATGTATTAAAAAAAAACAAAAACGAAGAAATCACATCTACGTTAATATATACCGCCTTTCCCTAATACTTTGTTGATGCACCTTTGGCAGAAATTACAGCCTCAAATCTTTTTGAGCTTGGCACACCTATCTTTGGGTAGTCTTTGCAGCACCTCTCAAGCTCAATCAGGTTGGATGGGAAGTGTTGGTTTTCATCCAGGATGTCAATATTTTGGTACCGGTACCAAAATTGATCTGGATACTTTTTGTTACTTTTTGTTACTTTTCTAAATAAAGGGCACCATAAAAAATTGCATTATTGGCTCTATTTTTAACAAAAAAATCTTACGGTACATTAAACACATGTTTCTTAATGCAAGTTTGTCCTTAAATAAAACAGTGAACATACAAGACAACTTGTCTTTTATTAGTAAGTAAGCAAACAAAGGCTCCTAATTTAGCTGCTGACGTATTGTGTCATTTTCCATTCTATTATTTTGTCAAAATTATTAAGGACAAGTGGTAGAAAATTAATCATTACTCTACTTGTTCATTTACTGTTAATATCTGCTTACTTTCTCTTTTAACATGTTCTATCTACACTTCTGTTAAAATGTAATAATCACTTATTTTTCTGTTGTTTGATACTTTACATTAGTTTTGGATGATACCACACATTTGGGTATCAATCTGATACCAAGTCGTTACAGGATCATACATTGGTCATATTCAAAGTCCTCATTGTCACACCTGGGTGAAGTTTTGTCTGGATTTCGTCTGGTGTCATGTTGTCTTGTCAATTCCTGTTTTATTTTGAAAGGTCAACTCTGCCTCTCGTTTCAGGTCACTTGCCCTTCCTCCTGTTTCACTGGTCTGATGTCTCTCCTGATTCCCTGATTGTGCCCACCTGTGTCACACTCCCTCATGTGTATAAATGGATCGTCCTCCTCTTGTCTTGTGCCAGAGTGTCTCGTTACTTTGTGTGCGTACCTCCAGCGTTTCCTTGCCATAGCATTGTCCACAGCCACACCCACGTTTCTTGTACCTTTTTTGGATCCACGGGAGTATTTTGATTTGTAAGTTTTCTCAGGTAAGAATAGCTTCCTAGCATCACCTCCGTTGGAGCGGCTTTTGTTATACTTAGTAGTTTTTTGTTCATAGCCCCTTTTTCCCTCCGTAGACGGAGCGTTTTTGAGTTGTTGATATTTTTGTTAGTTTAGAGCTCAGGTCAGTTGTGTTTTTTATAACCTGTTTGTTTCTCCTGTTTTGGACCCCTTCCCTTGTCCAAATAAATATACTGTCTTAAAATCCTGCATCTGTGTTCAGAGTCCTGTTCTGGTCGTGACACTCATGTGTCCAGGGACATATTTCCTGAGTTTATAAACATAATATACATTTTAAAAAAACGAAAGAAGATGTTGTGATGCCAAAAAATATCGACATAATCATAGTAGTATCGACTAGAAACGCTACTGTACTTGGTATCATTACAGTGGATGTTAGGTGTAGATCCACCAATGGCGCTGAGCTAGGATGTGTAGTGAAGCATGTTTAGCTATTCCTCGTCCTGTAGGGATGATACTTGTAAGAAACTTACTTTATTAGTCGCCATGGAGGCGAGGATTAGTGATTTAGAAGTAGCTTTAGCTTTAGCCGCTAGCTAGCTAGCCATGTCTTAAAGCACCTCTTCCTGAGGGCGTTTCAGTGTTATAACTTCACCTTTATCGTTAGTTTTTGAGCCAAAATGCGTCCGTTCTCCCTTTTCTGTCTACACATTGTCTGTTTGTAAGTACTCCGTGATTGTGCGCTGCCGAACGAGCATACTTTTCGAAAGCGGTACAGTACGGTATATTATTATGATCATATGATCATTAGTATCGCGGTACTATAGTAATACCGGTATACCGTACAACCCTACTCTGTACATTGCTGCATTCATCTTTCCCTTTATCCCCACGAGCCTCCCATTTCCTGCCGCTGAAAGACAAACCCCAAAGCATGATGCTGCCACCACCATTCAGTGTGGGGATGGTATTGGCCTGGTGATGCCTGGTTTCCTCCAAACACCATGCCCGGCCTTCATCCCAAAGAGTTCAATCTTAGTCTAATCAGACCAGATAATTTTGTTTCTGATAGTCTGAGAGTCTAAACAAAATGATCTGGTCTGATGAGACCAAAATGAACTTATTCCATTGTCAAATAGGGCAGCAGGGGTTAGTACATGTGTCTCACATTACAAAGGTCCTGGGTTTGATCCCTTGGCCCGAGCCAAGGGGTCTTTCTGTTTGCATGTTCCCCCCGTGACTGCGTGGGTTCCCTCCAGGTACTCCGGCTTCCTCCCACCTCCTAAGACATGTACCTGGTGATAGGTTGATTGGCAACACTAAATTGGCCCTAGTGTGTGAATGTGAGTTTGAATGTTGTCTGTCTATCTGTGTTGGCCCTGTGATGAGGTGGCGACTTGTCCAGGGTGTACACCCGCCTTCCGCCCTAATGCAGTTGAGATAGGCTCCTTCACCCCCCGCGACCCTGAGAGGGACAAGTGGTAGAAAATGGATGGATGGATGGCATTTTGAAATAGGGCTGTAACATAACAAAATGTGGAACTAGTAAAGCGCTGTGAACAGTTTCCCACTGCACTGTAATAGGTTAAAGGCCTACTGAAATGAGATTTTCTTATTTAAACGGGGATAGCAGGTCCATTCTGTGTAATACTTGATCATTTCGCAATATTGCCATATTTTTGCTGAAAGGATTTAGTAGAGAACATCGACAATAAAGTTCGCAACTTTTGGTCGCTGATAAAAAAGCCTTGCCTGTACCGGAAGTAGCGTGACGTCACAGGTTGTGGAGCTCCTCACATCCGCACATTGTTTACAATCATGGCCACCAGCAGAGGGCGATTCGGACCGAGAAAGCGACAATTACCCCATTAATTTGAGCGAGGATGAAAGATTTGTGGATGAGGAAAGTGAGAGTGAAGGATTAGAGGGCAGTGGAATCGATTCAGATAGGGAAGATGCTGTGAGAGGCGGGTGGGACCTGATATTCAGCTGGGAATGACTAAAACAGTAAATAAACACAAGACATATATATACTCTATTAGCCACAACACAACGAGGCTTATATTTAATATGACACAAATGAATCCCGCATAACAAACACCTCCCCCCTCCCGTCCATATAACCCGCCAATACAAATCAAACACCCGCACAACATACTCAATCCCACAGCCCAAAGTACCGTTCACCTCCGCAAAGTTCACACAGCACATATATTTCCCCAAAGTCACGTACGTGACATGCACATAGCGGCACGCACGTACGGGCAAGCGATCAAATGTTTGTAGTGTTGTGTCGTTTGCGAACGATTCGTTCGAAAGAACAAATCTTTTGAGTGAACGTACTGAACCGAATCACTTCATGAACTGATTCGTTCCTTTCTCAGTTCAGTTGAGCTCCGCCGCGACCATGCCGGTATGAGTGGAACTGGCGCATTCTGTGACTCACTGAACCCTCGACGTCGGCGAACGACGCAGCCAATGAGAGGGCGGGGGGAGGGACTGAGCGAACGATTCGTTCACCACGGATTAACGACATTAATCACTCAGTGAACGTCAACGCTCTCACTCTCTGCTCTGCTTGCCCCAATGCCGCGAGTGATTCTCCCCCCGTCGCGGGGATTTGTTTCATGCCATTGGCATCCGTTCTCCATTCATTCTCCAAGCTAACAGCTAATGTTGACTCAAGCCACATGAAAACAAACACACGTCCCCATTATCTCAACACATAAAGTTAAAGAAAATCCGTGCAGGCTGAGTAGCAGCGACGCGAGGGGGAGGGGCGGAGGGTAACGTGTAGGGCAGGCTGTTTTAAGAAGATTTAAAATAAAAATAATAACTAATGTATGTACACATACATAGGCTATTATTTACACAGTTATTGTAACAAAAATACATTTCTCCTTGGGGATCAATTCTGATTCATTTTATTATTATCCATTCTACTGCAACTGTTGTTGTTGTTGTTGTTGTTGTTGTTGTTTAGTAGCTATCATCATCATTATAATAATGCTGATTTGCAATTAAACTGTACTGCTGCTGCAGAAGTGATTCGGTACACGTACTGAACTGGCCACCGTGTGGCGTTGTCAGTCACTGATTCTAGTGATCCGTACTGTCAAAAGAACTGCAGAAGAGATTCGGTACACGCACTGAACTGGCCACCGTGTGGCGTTGTCAGTCACTGATTCTAGTGATTCGTACTGTCAAAAGAACTGCAGAAGAGATTCGGTACACGCACTGAACTGGCCACCGTGTGGCGTTGTCAGTCACTGATTCTAGTGATTCGTACTGTCAAAAGAACTGCAGAAGAGATTCGGTACACGTACTGAACTGGCCACCGTGTGGCGTTGTCAGTCACTGATTCTAGTGATCCGTACTGTCAAAAGAACTGCAGAAGAGATTCGGTACACGCACTGAACTGGCCACCGTGTGGCGTTGTCAGTCACTGATTCTAGTGATCCGTACTGTCAAAAGAACTGCAGAAGAGATTCGGTATACGTACTGAACTGGCCACCGTGTGGCGTTGTCAGTCACTGATTCTAGTGATCCGTACTGTCAAAAGAACTGCAGAAGAGATTCGGTACACGTACTGAACTGGCCACCGTGTGGCGTTGTCAGTCACTGATTCTAGTGATCTGTACTGTCAAAAGAACTGCAGAAGAGATTCGGTACACGTAATGAACTGCGGCCACAGTGTGGCGTTGTCAGTCACTGATTCTAGTGATCTGTACAGTCAAAAGAACTGCCGATCCCATGAAAACAAGCCACATGAAAACAAAATGAGAGTAGACTAGTAAAGGAGACAGAAAGAAGGGGAGGGGGGTAAAGTGTAAGCAGGCTGTTTTGAGAAGATTTAAAATAAAAATAATAACTAATGTATGTACACATACATAGGCTATTGTTTACACAGTTATTGTAACAAAAATAAATTTCTCCTTGGGGATCAATTCTGTATCATATTATTATTATTATTATCCCTTCTACTGCAACTGTTGTTGTTGTTAGATTAACGCGAGTCCCTACGCAGTGCGCGAATGTCTGCACTGTACTGTCTGTACTACGCACGTCCCCCCCAATTTTATTTTTTGGGGGGGGGGTTATTCGGTGAACCAATGTTTTGAACGAATCAATTTAAGGAACTGATTCTAGTGATTCAGTACAGTCAAAAGAACTGCCGATCCCATCACTAAATGTTTGGAAGCCGCAGCTGCATACTCACGGTAGTGCGTATCCAACTCAAAGTCCTCCTGGTAAGAGTCTCTGTTGTCCCAGTTCTCTACGTGTTTGTGTTGCTGCAGCCGGCCGCTAATACACCGCTTCCCACCTACAGCTTTCTTTTTTGCTGTCTTCATTGTTCATTAAACAGATTGCAAAAGATTCACCAACACAGATGTCCAGAATATTGTGGAATTTTGCGATGAAAACAGGCGACTTAATAGCTGGCCACAATGGTGTACCAAAATGTCCGCTGCAATCCGTGACGTCACACGCAAACGTCATCATATCGAGACAATTTTCAGCAGGATATTTGGCGGGAAATTTAAAATTGCACTTTACTAATCTAACCCGGCCGTATTGGCATGTGTTGCAATGTTAAGATTTCATCATTGATGTATAAACTATCAGACTGCGTGGTCGGTAGTAGTGGCTTTCAGTAGGCCTTTAAAGTATAGTTTTCATTTGAGTAGTCTGCCCTGTAAATATACAGTGTGTACTCGCCTGTAAAGTGGTACTGTAGGCGACTACTTTACTGAAGTTTCTACTTCACAAGTTTAAAAACCTACATTACATATATCAAAATATGTTACCAGTAAAAACACAAAACATTGAGCTCATTTTCCCTTCCTCCTGCAGAAGCTGTTTGCAAATCACATGTGGTGGAAAACTGTGAAATTGTGCTACTCTCTTCGTATAGTCACGGTACTCACAGCAACCATTTGTATTCAAAGGCACCGAGCACTTTGAGCTCAGGGAAACAGATGCACGGTCACTGAAGAGGCCGCTGCAGAGGTGAGCTGCCAGCAGACAACAAGCAAACAAGACTCGTGGTCATCACCAACGGGCAAAGGTCGGCTAATTACACCACGGTTGTTCATCTGGCCGACTCTCACGGAAACGGCTTAACGACGCTGCACGGAGCATTAGGATTGTGCAATGAATGTGCATGCTAATGCGTCAAAGACAAACACGGTGTTAGGAGGAAAAAGTGGGAGAGAACAATGCGAGGGTGAGATGGAAAGCGAGAGACGGAGAAGGTGTGAGAAGAGGAGGAGGGAGGTCAGTAGAGATGCTGAGATGGGCGGAGGAAGAGGAGGTGGAGGGGGAGGAGGTGGGATTGAACTGGGCCCCCAGTGCTCAGCTGTTGGTGCTTCCTCTGCAGGTGGAGCCGAAGCAGTGCCAAGTCACTCTCTCCCGCTCACACAGACACCCATGCATGCCTCCATAATGGATGCTTTACACCGGTGCCAGAGAGAAAGGATGAGAGAGAGCGAGAGATAGAGCAAGAGCAAAGATGGAGGAGGGGTGTGTGGGAGGGGGGGGGGGGAGTGCTGCCGCAATAAGAACGAACATGCTTTCAGAACCAGAGCGAATAGGTAAGGAAAATGTCTGGGAGAATAGGGAACATTTTAAGGCAAAAAGACAGCCAGACATCTCCATCAAGCCATTAGACCAGGGGTCGGCAACCCAAAATGTTGAAAGAGCCATATTGGACCAAAAATACAAACACAAATCTGTCTGGAGCCGCAAAAAATTAAAAGCCATATTACATACAGATAGTGTGTCATGAGATATAAATTGAATTAAGAGGACTTAAAGGAAACTAAATGAGCTCAAATATAGCTACAAATGAGGCATAATGATGCAATATGTACATACAGCTAGCCTAAATAGCATGTTAGCATCGATTAGCTTGCAGTCATGCAGTGACCAAATATGTCTGATTAGCACTCCACACAAGTCAATAACATCAACAAAACTCACCTTTGTGCACTCACGCACAACGTTAAAAGTGTGGTGGACAAAATGAGACAGAAAAAAAGTGGCATAAAACACGTCCTAGAAAGTCGGAGAAAGTTATACATGTAAAAAAGCTAGGGTGAGTTCAAGGACCGCCAAAATTAGTAGGACAAAACGGCGCTCGCCAAATACTCGAATCAGTGAAGCATGTTTAATATAAACAGTGTGATTTATAACAATTAGGGAGGTTTGTGTCATGTTTGTCCTCCTACAGAAACCATACTAAACAAAAAAATAGATTTTTTTCCCCTCATCTTTTTCCATTCTTCATACATTTTTGAAAAATCTCCAGAGAGCCACTAGGGCGGCGCTAAAGAGCCGCATGCGGCTCTAGAGCCGCGGGTTGCCGACCCCCGCATTAGACCAATCAAGACAGGAAACAGACGAGACCTCGTGCTCTGTAACATGATGGCGCTATCGGTTTAATTGATCTGTAGCCTAACGGGATCAAAGTACGTCGGGACAGAGCCTGGAGCAGCAGCCACCTCCTCCACGAGTGTCACTGTCCATTAGGGGGTGTATGAATGCGCTCCTGACAATAATTAATCAAGGATGATTCGTGGATCGCATCCACCTGAACTAATGACTTAGCAAAGTCTTCACCGAGGGACGGCGAGTCATCAAGAGACGGCGCGGCCTGCCATCACCTCGTTCATCACATGTGATTTAGATTCCAAAAGCAATCTCGGTGCCGCATCACCAGATGGCTCTCCTTGTATTGTCTTAAGGTATATTGCAGAGGCAGCCCTTGTGGGCCACATGTCGCTCAAGCTGCCAAAGACCGTTCGCAGAAGTGGCTTTACCTTAAAATTACAAATGCACCAAAGGGCTGTTCAATTCCCAGCTTTTGCGGCTGACTGACACAATTGTTGGCAGAGCTCCATGCTTTATTTTTGAAGATGTGTAGCAAAGCCTGCGTTTCCCAACACGTTTAACTACAAACCCTGTTTCCATATGAGTTGGGATATTGTGTTAGATGTAAATATAAACGGAATACAATGATTTGCAAATCATTTTCAACCCATATTAAGTTAAAGTTAAAACAATTATTGTCACACAACACTAGGTGTGGTGAAATTTGTCCTCTGCATTTGACCCATCCCCTTGATCACCCCCTGGGAAGTGAGGGCCGCGCCCGGGAATCATTTTTGGGGATTTAACCCCCAATTCCAACCCTTGATGCTGAATGCCAAGCAGGGAGGTAATGGGTCCCATTTGTATAGTCTTTGGTATGACTCGGCCGGGGTTTGAACTCACAACCTACCGATCTCAGGGCGGACACTCTAACCACTAGGCCAGGTTAGTATTCAATTGAATGCACTACAAAGACAAGATATTTGATGTTCAAACTCATAAACTTTATTTATTTTTTGCAAATAATAATTAACTTAGAATTTCATGGCTGCAACACGTGCCAAAGTAGTTGGGAAAGGGCATGTTCACCACTGTGTTACATGGCCTTTTCTTTTAACAACACTCAGTAAACGTTTGGGAACTGAGAAGACACATTTTTTAAGCTTCTCAGGTGGAATTCTTTCCCATTCTTGCTTGATGTACAGCTTAAGTTGTTCAACAGTCCGGGGGTCTCCGTTGTGGTATTTTAGGCTTCATAATGCGCCACACATTTTCAATGGGAGACAGGTCTGGACTACAGGCAGGCCAGTCCAGTACCCGCACTCTTTTACTATGAAGCCACGTTGATGTAACACGTGGCTTGGCATTGTCTTGCTGAAATAAGCAGGGGCGTCCATGGTAACGTTGCTTGGATGGCAACATATGTTGCTCCAAAACCTGTATGTACCTTTCAGCATTAATGACGCCTTCACAGATGTGTATGTTACCCATGTCTTGGGCACTAATACACCCCTATACCATCACAGATGCTGGCTTTTCAACTTTGCGCCTATAACAATCCGGATGCTTCTTTTCCTCTTTGGTCCGGAGGACACGACGTCTACAGTTTCCAAAAACAATTTGAAATGTGGACTTGTCAGACCACGAAACACTTTTCCACATTGTATCAGTCCATCTTAGATGAGCTCGGGCCCAGAGAAGCCGATGGCGTTTCTGGGTGTTGTTGATAAACGGTTTTCGCCTTGCATAGGAGAGTTTTAACTTGCACTTACAGATGTAGCGACCAACTGTAGTTACTGACAGTGGGTTTCTGAAGTGTTCCTGAGCCCATGTGGTGATATCCTTTACACACTGATGTCACTTGTTGATGCAGTACAGCCTGAGGGCTTAGCTGCTTACGTGCAGTGATTTCTCCAGACTCTCTGAACCCTTTGATGATATTACGCACCGTAGATGGTGAAATCCCTAAATTCCTTGCAACAGCTGGTTGAGAAAGGTTTTTCTTAAACTGTTCAACAATTTGCTCACGCATTTGTTGACAAAGTGGTGACCCTCGCCCCATCCTTGTTTGTGAATGACTGAGCATTTCATGGAATCTACTTTTATACCCAATCATGGCACCCACCTGTTCCCAATTTGCCTGTTCACCTGTGGGATGTTCCAAATAAGTGTTTGATGAACATTCCTCAACTTTATCAGTATTTATTGCCACCTTTCCCAACTTCTTTGTCACGTGTTGCTGGCATCAAATTCTAAAGTTAATGATTATTTGCAAAAAAAAAAAAAAGTTTACTGGTTTGAACATCAAATTTGTTGTCTTTGTAGCATATTCAACTGAATATGGGTTGAAAATGATTTGCAAATCATTGTATTCCGTTTATATTTACATCTAACACAGTTTCCCAACTCATATGGAAACGGGCTTTGTAGTGTAATTTTGTGTTTTCAGCACCCTCTTTAGTTTTGTTCTTTGCCAAGGGTGCTGATTCCCTGCACCTGCCTCTGATCACGAATCAGAGAGCTGTTTATACCAGCTATCATATGCTGGCATGTTGTGAAGTATTTGCGATTCCAAAGATGCGGAGGACCCCCGGCAGTGTGCAGGTAAGAAGATTATTTACTTCAATACACAAGGCAACGTGACACAAACTGCTGCAAGCTTAGCTTAGCATGAAGAGTAGCAAAGTGAAAACATAGGTAGCGTGAAACAAAGAACAAAACCAACAAACCGTCGTCTGTAGCAAACAGCCAACAATGGACCAACTACTAACAGCTAAGGGTGATGATTCGCCTTACACCAGGTGACAACACTAATCAAAAAATTAGGACCAAAACACATCAAACACAGGTGAATAATATAATGCAAACAAGAAAGGATATGACCCGGTACAAAATATCATAACACCAGTCTTGTTTCTTCACTCAGCCTGGCAGTCTTGCTTGTTTCATTCGACAGTTTCCTTTGAAGATTCTTTCAAAAAAAGTTTGTTTATGAGCCTCTTGTTTCTTCTACCCTTGTGCTAGTTCATGGTTAAGCTTTGCCGTGCCTTCCCCTGCCATCGGCACATTTTCCTTTTTTGTGAAGTGAAGTGAGTTATATTTATATAGCGCTTTTTCTCTAGTGACTCAAAGCGCTTTACATAGTGAAACCCAATATCTAAGTTACATTTAAACCAGTGTGGGTGGCACTGGGAGCAGGCGGGTAAAGTGTCTTGCCCAAGGACACAACGGCATGTGACTAGGATGGCGGAAGCGGGGATCGAACCTGGAACCCTCAAGTTGCTGGCACGGCCACTCTACCAACGCCCCGTGTATTTTTTCCTTCATCTTCTTACCTGCACATTGCTGGACATGGGGGGTTGGGTGAGGAACGAACCAGCAACCACCAGGACCACTTTACCACCTGAGCCATGACTGGTCATTGCCTGGTGTGCCTTGCCTCTGCGGTCCACTAATGACCTTGAACAGGATAAGTGGATGGGTGGATAAGGAAAAGTGCTTTGGAATCTGAACAACCAGTGTCACTGATTACGTTCAAAATTAGAGGTTTAACCGTGTAAGCATCGCCCTGAGCACCCAATTTAAAAGCGTGGATTTACGAAAGCACTCAATTACACCCCTGCTACTTTCTCCAGGAGTTAGTTTTTCGATTGTTTAGCATACCTGTAACTCTACTTTTATGGGTTGAAGTACCTGCGGCCTGCTGAGACGGACCAGCGACTCGACCACCAAAATGAACTACTCTCACTATTTTTTGGGCAATTTGTCAATGTTCCATTCCTCTGCTCTCCTCTGGCCAGGGTTAAGGTAAACCTGACTCCAGCAGATGGACAACTCAGCGGGATATTATTTTCAAGCGTGTTACCTCATAATAGATTGCAGTGGAGTCATCTTTCCCCCCCCCCAGCTTGCAATAACTCTCCAGAGCCAGCATGTGATTGACTTGCTCGGTGGTACGTAGGATTAAACAAAACACATTTGGATGAAACTTTGTAAATGTACCATTTACATGACCCTATTTATCCTGATGCAGGTGTGGATCCACTTTTTTTTCTCCACTCGTGATATTTTGTCGTCAATTTCTTAAAGTTTGCAATAAAGTATTGCGTGAATTTTAATGAGGTGGCTATGGTATTTATGAGTGGAAATTGCATGCTCTCCCTGTGCACACGTGGGTTCCGTCAGGGTCCTCTTTTGGGGCGGTATAGCTCGGTTGGTAGAGTGGCCGTGCCAGCAACTTGAAGGTTCCAAGTTCAATCCCCACTTCCGCCATCCTAGTCACTGCCGTTGTGTCCTTGGGCAAGACACTTTACCCACCCGCTCCCAGTGCCACCCAACTTAGATATTGGGTTTCACTATGTAAAAGCGCTTTGAGTCACTAGAGAAGATGTCAGGTTCAAACACTCATGACATCTATTAAACAAGACAAGAGGCAAAGAATCAAACAGAGACAGAATTAAATTTGGACTCAATATTGACGAGAAACATGGCGACTGTACTCTCTGCACAGTCTTCAACCACGCTCTCTCTAAGATTGCACTCCTCCTTCTTTATTTGACTTTCTCCCCCCCACCTGCCCACAGCTGCTTTCAGAGGGAAGTGGGTCGTAAACAGCGTGGCCTTCGGTTACCGAACAGTTCAAAAAGAGTTTCATAAAATAGTTCAAAGAGAGTTCCATAAAATACTTCAAAAAGAGTTCGTCTGGAAGTTGAGCAGATCCTGCTATCTGTCCGCTTTGAATTCCCAGTGGAGTTTTACGAGCCTTCCTCCTCTTGGTAGGCCTCAAAGACTGGCCTTGAACTTATTTCATCCCAAAGTTTTTTGTGATAACTTACAAACAATTATTCTAACAGAAAAGGCACTATAAAAATATAATTCACTTCACTTGTCCACGGTGCAGAAAACATTGATGTTAGGTTATTTCAATACTCTATATCAGTGGTTCTTAACCATAGGGCTGGGGCACATTGTTGTAAAGGGCCACCAAAGGTATGTTTCTCAGCTGTGGTCCGTGTAGACCGCAGCGGTACTCCATTGTAGAAAACTTTTCCACCACTAGTGGCAGTAATGACAATCATATCCATCCAGCCATGTTCTATCACTGGTCCAAAAAAAAAAGTCTTAGAGAAATATTTTAAGCGCAAAAATTATGACTAAATTGGTGAAGCTGTATTTTCATTTGCATTTTAATTTGCTTAAGGCAACAGATCTACTATTGGCAATTTTGTTTAAAACATATTCATAATTAGTTTAGTTCATTTATTTTAGCACAACATAATTGTATGTAAATGTATATATCCTCAGTTATTTAAGACTCTTAATATGCAGTATATTTGTTTAGAACTTATTTTTCTAATCAGCCTGACACAAGTCTAAGGTTTAAGTCAGGGGTCGGCAACCCAAAATATTGGACCAAAAATACAAAAACAAAAAAAAATTTGTCTGGAGCAGGAAAAAGTAAAACATCTTATATAAGTGTTATAATAAAAACTACACATGATGTAAGTGTCTATATTAGCCTACTATTGAAATAACTATGTGTCTTCTAACACAAATCTTCGTTAACAGAAATGTTGAAATGTAATATTTATTATACACATTTTTACAACATTGGAAAACATTAGTAAAACGGAGGCTTCTCAGAAGGTGAGATAGCTCCTGGAAATTACTGGCTTAGAATGGCTAAAGAAATAGATGTGCGCGTCCAAGAAAATGGCAGGCCGTCTTCTTCTAATGGATTTGTTACATTCTTTGCAAGCTGGGTAACGTTTGCTGTGGTCTGGAACAACATGGCACACAAACAACTATCAGAAATGCAGCCAATATTACATACAGATAATGTGTCATGAGACATGCACATATAAATTAAATACACAGAGGACATACGTAAATGGAATTAAATGAGCTCAAATATACCTACAAATGAGGCATAGTGATGCAATATGTACATACAGCTAGCCTAAATAGCATGTTAGCATCAATTAGCTTGCAGTAACCAAATATGCCTGATTAGCACTCCACACAAGTCAATAACATCAACAAAGCTCACCTTTGTGCATTCACGCACAGCACAACAAGTTTTTGGACAAAATGAGACAAAGGAGTGGTATAAAACACGTCTTTCTGTGGCAGCATCATAGAAAGTTGTACTTGTAAACAAACTACGGTGAGTTCAAGGACCGCCAAAATGAGTAGGACAAAACGGCGCTCGCCAAATACTCTCATCACTGAAGCATGTTTAATACAAACAGTGGCATTGCTAACAGTTAGGAAGGTTTGTGTCATGTTTGTCCTTCTAAAGAAACCATATTAAAACAAAAAATATATACATTTTCTATTTTCATACATTTCCGAAAAAGCTCCAGAGATCCACTAGGGCGGCGCTAAAGACCGCTAGAGCCGCGGGTTTCAGACCCCCGGTTTAAGTGTTAAATACATTTAAAAAAACTGTTATTACATGGTTTCATATCATTTGACAAGGTTGTAAACTGCTAGTAGGTTAGATACAATTATTGAATACAATTAAAATCGAGAGTGAGATTAATATTTGAGCGGGACCAGGGCCCCTCTGTAGTGGAAATAATGGGCCCTGAAGTCAAAAAGGATAAGAATCCCTGTGACCATTTTGAAAATGTATAGATGTAGGATCTGACCTGAGGATGTCGTTGTGGCTTGTGCAGCCCTTTGAGACATTTGTGATTAAGGGCTATATAAATAAACTTTGTGTTAGAATAATTATGTGTAAGTTATCACACAACTCTTATGCTTAAAGGCCGTTGCTATAGTTATTAGCTATTGTGCTCAAGTTGTACTTTTCAATCTGTGCGAGGACCAAACTTGTTATCAGCCACGGCATATGAGGGGTTGCCTCGCCGCAGATATTTTGTTTGTTTTAGCCCACTAACAGCCAAGGACTTCAAGGACCTCAACGAAGATAAGACGACAGCACGCAGACGAAGCAGAGACAAGGCAATCACGAGGCCCCCAGCACATTCTGTCACGTATTGTGCGTACTGGAAGATGCTTTGCATGATATATGTGGCCACTCCCTTTGGAGGCAGCCTCAGTGATGTAACCAGGGATCTCCCAAATAAATAGAAGATCACGTGGGACTGTTACCTTAGAGCGTGGCGGGAGATTGTAACAAACGTCTCTCCTCATTGAACTAAATTTAACTCTGTCTCAGCATGATTGTTTGCTTCTTGTCTGTTTAAAAGATGTCATCAGTGTTTGAACCTGACGCTTTGATTGATTGATTGATTATCTGAATTAGAGTGACATTGCTATCCTGCTTGACATTCAGCATCAAGGGTTGGAATTGGGGGTTAAATCACCAAAAATTATTCCCCACCGCTGCTGCTTACTGCTCCCCTCACCTCCCAGGGGGGTGATCAAGAGTGATGGGTCAAATGCAGAGGATAATTTAACCACACCTAGTGTGTGTGTGTGTGTGACAATCATTGGTACTTTAACTAGAACTTTATAGGTATGCGTCCTGTGTCCCCTGACACATTCAAAACTGAAAGTACGCAGTCAATTCACTCTCCGGCCTGTCTACATTGACAAGCTATATCAACATCACTGGAATTGGATATACTTCCAAGCTTAAAAGCTAGGAACAAGGGATAGAAACTGCTCTCTCTATTTTTTTTTTACCGAGACAGCCCCCTCTCCCATATAAAGCCACTTGTCACAAATGGCAATAAGGCCAGTCTTGAAGCCGTCACTACGGCAGTCACAATATATTGCAGACCTCAAAACCGCTGTCGTCAACGGAGATAAGTACGAGCCTTCTTGCTTCACAGAGATGGCCTCCCCCTATTTAATTATCACCCTTGTCAATTCAGGTGGATGAATACAGCACCTGACAAGGTGTGTCCCCAATCTCTCATCTCGCCTAACTCTGTCCCCCCCCCCCCCCCCCCCGCATCCTGACATGCAGACACCTTTTCAGTAAACAGGCAAATCAAAACCTTGTGTTTGAAGCACCAAACGCTCAGATAACTTTACAGTGTCGAGGTGCCGAACCCCCTCTGACAGCTCTGGAATGAGTTCTATACAATTTTGACAATTGTCCCGAGTTTTTCTCAAGCGCATTGCATTTGCACAACAATGGCCGCCGCACGGCGTTCGAATAGCATGCCGGAATTGTGGTTATGTGGAGCTATCATTCACTTGCCGAGCGAAGGTAAGCCGCCTACATTCGCTGTCAAAAGTCTGCTGCCAATGGATGGCTACAGAGAAGCGGCCTGGTTGGCCCGTGGATGGATCACCACCTTTTGATGTGTGCGGTGAGAGAGGACATTATGGTAGTGTTCGTTCCACGAGGAGCGGCTCCTAGGGGAGTCTCACTTCAGAGAGCAAATCACACGTGTTATTTTCAAAGGTCAAAGTAAGCTGTAATATCAAAGTTGAGGCAGCAATACAGCACAACATACATCCTTTAAAACATGGGTGTCAAACTCTGGCCCGCAGGCCAAATTAACACTAAAGCTGGCCCGCCGATTATATATTGCGGCGGTGCCGCGGTAACACCACATTCACCGCTAATTCTAATACTTGCCAACCCTCTCGAGAGTCTTCCAAACTTCAGCGCCCCTCCCGAAAATCATCAAGTCTGCTTTTCAGCCAGTCCAACGAGTGCTGGCCCAGTCACATAACATGTGTGGCTTCTGCACGCACACACAATTGAATGCAACGCATACTTCATCAACAGCGATACAGGTTACACTGAGGGTGGCCGAATACAAAACTTTAACACTGTTAGAAATATACGCCACACTGTGAATCCACACCAAACAAGAATGACAAACACATTTCGGGAGAACATCCGCACCGTAACACAACATAAACACAACAGAACAAATACCCAGAATACTTTGCAGGGGGGGGGGGTATTTTGTAGCGTCCCGGAAGAGTTAGTGCTGCAAAGGGTTCTGGGTATTTGTTCTGTTGTGTTTATGTTGTGTTACGGTGCGGATGTTCTCCCGAAATGTGTTTGTCATTCTTGTTTGGTGTGGATTCACAGTGTGGCGTATATTTCTAACAGTGTTAAAGTTTTTTATACTGGCACCCTCAGTGTAACCTGTATCGCTGTTGATGAAGTATGCGTTGCATTCACTCGTGTGTGCGTACAGAAGCCGCACATATCTTGTGACTGGGTCTGAACGATGTTAGAATGGATGGAAATCGGACGTGACGACAGCTCTTAGAGGACGTTAAAGGCAGTGCCTTTAAGGCACGCCCCCAAGACTGGGTGGACGAGATATAATGACTGATGAACACCTTCATTCGATAATGAAGGTTGCCTCAGCTCAAAGCCTGAGCCCCGACATTAATGAACTAGCATCCAAGAAAAGATGGCAGGTATCTGGCTTGGGCACATCAGATTGGATTAGTGTGTTGCAAACTGAGCAGTTTAAAGTCCTGAATGGTTGTTTTATTCATTGTTATTTTATTTTCAAATGTATTAGCCTGTGGAAAAAGTTAATGTTGATATTTACCTCAGAAGGCTGCAAATAGAAAAGAGGCATTCAATTTTTATTTAAATTGTATTTGATATGGCATTGATATTTTTAATTATTATTATTATTATTTGAAACTCGATTTTGCACGTCACTATAAAGTTATATAAGCCTTGCTTGTTCAATATTCAATGCAAAACTTGTTTGGGTCCCTATTAAAAGGTTAATTTGTTCAACCTTGGCCCGCGGCTTTGTTCAGTTTTACATTTTGGCCCACTCTGTATTTGAGTTTGACACCCCTGCTTTAAAACTACCGTATTTTCTGGACTATAGGGTGCACCGGATTATAAGGCGCACTGTCGATGAGCGGGTCTAGTCAGGTCTATTTTCATACAAAAGGCACATTAAAGGGGTCATATTATGATTTTTTTTCTAAATGGAAAACACTTCCTTGTTGTTGACATCATTGTTTTTCCAACATTTTCTGAGTCAAGGCACATTTTATTCAAAAATATTTTTAACCCAATTAGGTGAAATTACATAATCTCCCACAGCACACCAGACTGTATCTCACGGCACACTAGTGTGCCGCAGCACAGTGGTTGTAAAACACTGGTCTACATAACATTTAATGGTGTTTCTTTGGTCAAAACGTTGCATAGATGATGTTTTACAGATGTAACAGTTGCGTAAAGCAAGCAAAAGCACCAGACTGAGTGAGGGGAAAACCAGGACTAAATAGCTCTCTGATTAGTGTCCGGCAGCAGGTGAGCGTCCCGAACACTAATCAGAGGCAGGTGAAAACAATCAGCACACATGACAACCAAGAAACATAAAACAGGGGTGCTGAAACAGAACTTAAACCACAAGTGAATCAAAACCCAAAATAAACTAAGATCCGGGCAACGGATCATAACAGTACCCCCCTCCTAAGGGACAGATTCCAGATGTCCCCATCCATCCATCAATCCATTTTCTACCGCTTATCCCTTTCGGGGTCGTGGGGGGTGCTGGAGCCTATCTCAGCTGCATTCGGGCGGAAAGCGGGGTACACCCTGGACAAGTCGCCACCTCATCGCAGGCAGATGTCCCCAGGAAAAACAAATAAAAAACACAAGAAACAAGTTCAAGAGTTACGGGAGGGCGGAGGGGGGACTTGGTGGAGGGTTGCCAGGCCAAGTGTCCCCGGTAGATCCACCGGAGACGAGTTAGGTGCCGGCGGCGAGTGGAACGCCCCTGCAGCAGGCAAGCGTCCCGAACACTAATCAGAGGCAGGTGGAAATAATCAGCAACCATGACAACCAAGAAACACAAAACAGGGGTGCTGAAACAGAACTTAAACCACCAGTGAATCAAAACCCAACATAAACTATGATCCGGGCAACGGATCATAACACATTCAGGAAGTAATCTCCATTTTTTTGTGAGGTGAGCACAGTTTATTGACAGTAAAGTGTTTAACAGTCAGCTTATTTGTACACTTGTATGACTGTTAAGTATATTATATAATAATTTAACTGTACTGTAATACAGGTATTATGGTGTCAGACTGACTATTTTAATTTTAAATGTAAACAAATCTGTGATTCATTAACCGCGATGGATTGTGTTTGACCTTACAGGTTCTACTGTATACATCAAATGTGCAAGTGGTTGCAAGCTCACTGCAATGTGAGCTTTAAATCCCGCAACTGCGTCCGCATGATTTACAGCGGCAGATTGATTTGAGGTCCAATAACATTGTTGTCGGTCTTATTTCTGTCCCGTATATGTCCGTGATTTAAATACATGCCGGGAACAATCACTCGCACGGATGTGTGCCATTAAATCACACGTGGAGCCTTGCAGGGACGTCTGCTCGTGCTGTTGGTGAAATCATGCAGGTGGTGTTCATTAGAATTCCATTAAACGCTGAAATATTGTGCACTTTGAGGCGAATTTCAAGCATTGTAAGTAGAGACATTAGCAGTAACAAGGGTAATAAATAGCAATGTACTACTGGAAAGTCTATGCTGCCGATATGTAAGTACTGCTATACATCTAGCTCCTTTACAGCGATTACATAAGTATGATGACTGTAATATCAGTTAGGAGAAATGGTCCTCCTATTGTCTTCTTCAACAATGTAAGAATTACAGCATGATAAATAAATGACTCCGAGTTAAATTGCGAAACGATGGGCTGCTTTTCAAGTAAGTCTGTCAAAATTTGGCGTTATCGGCTTGACAGTTTTTATTACACAAATGCTCATAGCTCGCACGAGTGACGGTGACAACACATTTGGATTAATGGGACAACTGTTACGATTAAGATTGGGGGGGGCTTTAACTTGGATAATTAGAAGAGAAGACTTATTTCAGGTCTCACTGGAAGGGTGTACACAGTCTGTGAAATCTCAGCTCCCAAAATAGGAGGCAAATCTGTTGTGGGCTAAAATTAGTACGGACGAGCAAGATCAAAAACAGGCTTATTTCATAACGGCTAAGGCACCAAATGCAAAACAATTTTGCATGTTTCAACATTATAAATGAATACAAACAATTGAGTGAATCACAGTCTGGAACAGATATTTCTAATGTGTCATAATCTGGCACAAAACACACTAACAAACCAGATGGTAATATTTGATTGTAATGTTTAAGAATGTCTGTATTTTTCCCAATTTTCTAATTATATAATACAAAAATGATCATCAGCCACAGACAATGGTCTGGTGTTTAGGCTTGTCACTCGAGACTGACTTGTACACACTCACACACAAAAACAGTAACCAGAAGCAACACACAATTTGCAGCCCTGTTGTTGTGACAGAATATACATTTAATTATTGCTATTGTTAGTCGCTAAACTTTGCCAAATCGCTATCAATAACTGACAACTTACAAAGATAATAAAGTTAAAGTACCAATGAAATTTGTCCTTTGCATTTGACCCATCCCCTTGTTCCCCTTGTTTCATGGGAGGTGAGGGGAGCAGTGAGGTCAGGAATCATTTTTGGTGATCCAACCCCCAATTCCAACCATTGATGCTGAGTGCCAAGCAGGGAGGTAATGGGTCCCATTTTTATAGTCTTTGGTATGACTCGGCCGGGGTTTGAACTAAAGACCTTCCGATCTCAGGGCGGACACTCTAACTACAAGGCCAATGTGTGTGCCTTACGTGGAGCCGGAAGATTTACAGCACTCTGGACAGTTGGCTCTCTCTAGTCAGCCAAGTAAAGGTTGCAAAGGGGAGTTATAATAAGTTTTGTCTCTACCAAAATATTAATGCTACAATGTTGGGTACATGTGTTAAACAATGCCAAATGGTATAGGGCTCATGCTTTTGGGTGTGAGCTTGCACACAGTTTTGGATGCCTTTGCCTGCTTGGTTTTGCAGTCTGGCTCCATGGTGACATCACAGCAAGGTAGATGTACTTATTTGGACATTACGTAAACCTACTAGCCGGAAGGGGAGGAGCTTTGTATGATTTTGAGCTGAGATGAAGGAAACACAGTACCTCAGGGCATTCAATCGATCG